>NC_079192.1:0-32500 GCF_029499605.1 Hyla sarda
TCTTTGCACAACGTTATATTATTTATTTTTATTCTTTGCACAACGTTATATTATTTTTTATTATTCTTTGCGCAACGTTATATTATTTATTATTCTTTGCACAACGTTATATTATTTTTTATTATTCTTTGCACAACGTTATATTATTTTGTATTATTCTTTGCACAACGTTATATTATTTATTATTATTCTTTGCACAACGTTATATTATTTTTAACTGTTTTTGCACAAATTTGTTAATATATTTATTAGATCCATAGTAAGGGCCCTGCTAGGACGATCTATATTCTACATTAATAAACGAATCTTTACTCCGATCATCTGCTGCTAGTCTACTTACACATCTACCTACCTCACATCTCCGTTCTTATATTCATCTAATACAATGTTATCTATATACACCTAGAGGTCTGTATACCACTATAGTCAGTATCACACTTGATAGGCTTAGATACAGTGGCTCAGAGGTCAGTATCACACATGATAGGATTAGATACAGCGGCTCAGCTGAATATTATATAATGTTTGTGACCTTGATATCCATTTGTGCCTTAGATACACTGCCACCCCCTCCGATTGTGGTTCCTGACCCCCCAGATGATGGAGCCCCTCAGGGATGGTTGGAGGAGGAGGAGACCCCCAGTGTTCCCGGTGAGTCCTTAGGATGGGGGGGACAAGGACGATGGCGTCCGGCTCTTCACTCCTCCTTCATTGTTACAGGTAAGTGTCTGGCCTGGGTGCAGTGCGCCAACCCCCCCTGCATGAAGTGGAGAAGGCTGCACGAACAGGTGGATCCATGGACGCTGCCGGAAGACTGGTCATGTGACCAAAACCCAGGTACACCGCTACATCCCTCCACTATTCCTGCGCTCACACAACTATATGTCCCCCCCACTAGTCCTCCGTGCCCTCCCCACTATTCCTCCGTGTCCCCCCTCCCCACTATTCCTCCGTGTCCCCCCTCCCCACTATTCCTTCGTGTCCCCCCTCCCCACTATTCCTCCGTGTCCCCCCTCCCCACTATTCCTCCGTGTCCCCCCTCCCCACTATTCCTCCGTGTCCCCCCCACTATTCCTCCGTGTCCCCCCCACTATTCCTCCGTGTCCCCCCCACTATTCCTCCGTGTCCCCCCCACTATTCCTCTATGTCCCCCCCACTATTCCTCTATGTCCCCCCCACTATTCCTCCGTGTCCCCCACTATTCCTCTATATGTCCCCCACTATTCCTGCGTGTCCCCCACTATTCCTGCATGTCCCCCACTATTCCTCCGTGTCCCCCCCACTATTCCTCTATGTCCCCCCCCACTATTCCTCTATGTCCCCCCCACTATTCCTCCGTGTCCCCCACAATTCCTCTATATGTCCCCCACTATTCCTCTATATGTCCCCCACTGTTCCTGCGCTGACTCGCCCCCTCTTTGCCGTTATAGATGGAGTATATGACAGATGTGATGTAGCAGAGGAGAGCTGTTATGGCGTCCGGGTTATTGATGCAGAGTACGTCCCGGGCTCCATTGTGTGGGTGAAGCAGCAGGGACGCCCCTGGTGAGGCTCCGTCTCTTTATACCGCCATACAATGCCAATAATGACGCCAACCATCCCCACATGTACCTGAATTATACGGCTGTGACCTGTCCAGTGTCCCATTATACCGTCATATGTAGCCCACATAATACAGCACAGTGCAACATAATGTCCGTAATGTAATCTATAGGTGAGCGGGGACATCTGCGGAATAACAATACGCTATCTTTGGTGAGCTGAAGGGGTTAATAGAGACGGTCTGTGGAAATTAAGGGGTTAGTGGTTAAATACAAGGTGGTCTAGGACACTGCCTGGTGGTCTAGGGCAGTGATGGAGATAATTGTACATTCCCTGGTGGTCTAGGACAGTGAAGGAGATTATTGTACATTCCCTGGTGGTCTAGGGCAGTGAAGGAGATAACTGTACATTCCCTGGTGGTCTAGGGCAGTGAAGGAGATTATTGTACATTCCCTGGTGGTCTATGGCAGTGAAGGAGATTATTGTACATTCCCTGGTGGTCTAGGGCAGTGAAGGAGATAACTGTACATTCCCTGGTGGTCTAGGGCAGTGAAGGAGATTATTGTACATTCCCTGGTGGTCTAGGGCAGTGAAGGAGATAATTGTACATTCCCTGGTGGTCTAGGGCAGTGAAGGAGATTATTGTACATTCCCTGGTGGTCTAGGGCAGTGAAGGAGATTATTGTACATTCCCTGGTGGTCTAGGGCAGTGAAGGAGATAACTGTACATTCCCTGGTGGTCTACAGCAGTGAAGGGGTTAATTGTACATTCCCTGGTGGTCTAGGGCAGTGAAGGAGATTATTGTACATTCCCTGGTGGTCTAGGGCAGTGAAGGAGATTATTGTACATTCCCTGGTGGTCTAGGGCAGTGAAGGAGATGACTGTACATTCCCTGGTGGTCTAGGGCAGTGATGGAGATTATTGTACATTCCCTGGTGGTCTAGGGCAGTGAAGGAGATTATTGTACATTCCCTGGTGGTCTACAGCAGTGAAGGGGATAATTGTACATTCCCTGGTGGTCTAGGGCAGTGAAGGAGATTATTGTACATTCCCTGGTGGTCTAGGGCTGTGAAGGAGATTATTGTACATTCCCTGGTGGTCTAGGGCTGTGAAGGAGATTATTGTACATTCCCTGGTGGTCTAGGACAGTGATGGGGATAATTGTACATTCCCTGGTGGTCTAGGGCAGTGAAGGAGATTATTGTACATTCCCTGGTGGTCTAGGGCAGTGAAGGAGATTATTGTACATTCCCTGGTGGTCTAGGGCAGTGAAGGAGATAATTGTACATTCCCTGGTGGTCTAGGACAGTGATGGGGATAATTGTTCATTCCCTGGTGGTCTAGGACAGTGATGGGGATAATTGTACATTCCCTGGTGGTCTATGGCAGTGAAGGAGATGATTGTACACTCCCTGGTGGTCTAGGGCAGTGAAGGAGATAATTGTACATTCCCTGGTGGTCTAGGGCAGTGAAGGAGATTATTGTACATTCCCTGGTGGTCTAGGGCAGTGAAGGAGATTATTGTACATTCCCTGGTGGTCTAGGGCAGTGAAGGAGATTATTGTACATTCCCTGGTGGTCTAGGACAGTGATGGGGATAATTGTTCATTCCCTGGTGGTCTAGGACAGTGATGGGGATAATTGTACATTCCCTGGTGGTCTAGGGCTGTGAAGGAGATTATTGTACATTCCCTGGTGGTCTAGGACAGTGATGGGGATAATTGTACATTCCCTGGTGGTCTATGGCAGTGAAGGAGATTATTGTACACTCCCTGGTGGTCTAGGGCAGTGAAGGAGATAATTGTACATTCCCTGGTGGTCTAGGGCAGTGAAGGAGATTATTGTACATTCCCTGGTGGTCTAGGGCAGTGAAGGAGATAATTGTACATTCCCTGGTGGTCTAGGGCAGTGAAGGAGATAATTGTACATTCCCTGGTGGTCTAGGGCAGTGAAGGAGATTATTGTACATTCCCTGGTGGTCTAGGGCTGTGAAGGAGATTATTGTACATTCCCTGGTGGTCTAGGGCAGTGAAGGAGATTATTGTACATTCCCTGGTGGTCTAGGGCAGTGAAGGAGATTATTGTACATTCCCTGGTGGTCTAGGGCAGTGAAGGGGATAATTGTACACTCCCTGGTGGTCTAGTGTTCCAGAGTTCCCATAAACCTTCTAGCTCTGGTATCCTCACCTCTGACCTTGGCGTGCCGCTCCTCATCATGCGACCCCGTTTTCTGTACACAGGTGGCCCGCCATAGTGGACTACGATCCGGATACCCGGCAATATGTCCAAGTGGCCAAATCACAGGATCTTTTTTCTGTAAGTGACATCATTCTGTGCTGAACCTTCTAGACTCTGCTACATTGTTATTATATATATATATATATATATATATATATATATAAAAACACATACACAGACCATACACTGCTACATTGTGATTATATATAAACACATACACAGACCATACACTGCTACATTGTGATATATATAAACACATTCACAGACCATACACTGCTACATTGTGATATATATAAACACATTCACAGACCATACACTGCTACATTGTGGTATATATAAACACATTCACAGACCATACACTGCTACATTGTGATATATATAAACACATACACGCAGATCATACACTGCTACATTGTGATTATATATAAAACACATACACGCAGAACAGACACTGCTACATTGTGATATATATAAACACATTCACAGACCATACACTGCTACATTGTGATATATATAAACACATTCACAGACCATACACTGCTACATTGTGATATATATAAACACATTCACAGACCATACACTGCTACATTGTGATATATATAAACACATTCACAGACCATACACTGCTACATTGTGATATGTGCGAAGGTTAATTGACTGAGTCACTTAACCTGTGTTTGTGGGAGGGGCGGTACTTGCGCTTAAAAGCCGCGGCTCCCTGTGTTCAGTGCGCCGCGGCTCTCGCGTTGTTTGGAGTCCGTGACGTCAGACGCCGTGGGGAGTCTCTCCAGCCTCGTGTTCGTTCCTGTGCTCTGCTGTGCACGTCATTTCAGGTTAGTTTAGGTCCGGGGAGTGACTGCAGGAGTCTGGGGGCTCGTGTCTCGTATGAGTCCCCCGTGCCCTGCCTTTAGCATGTTGATGTTGTTGTTCAGCAGCCGTAGCGGGCTGCTGAGCTACGTTGTGCGCTTCCGGCGCATGTCGGGGGGTTTCTTTTCAGATGTTTGGTGCTGGCTGGGGGAGGTGACAGCGGGAGTTACCTTTCAGAGCATATGTCCTTCGGAGCTCCGCGGTATTCTCCCGTCCCGTTCCGCTGCCTTACGCATGCCGGCTTTCTTATTCGGTCACCAGTCTCAGCCGGCAGCCAGTTCGTTACACACCTCCTGCGGCTCAGCTCTGCATGCTGGGTGCTTGTTTGCATACTGTAGGTATTATAGTCTTGTAGTTCCAGGTGTTAGTCTTAGTGTCAGTACACGTTGTCTACTGGTCAGGACGCTTCGTTAATGTGTCACAGATGTCCCTGCTGTGTATTTCACTGGTTGACGCGTTTGTTCCGCAGTTGCTTCTCATATACCTAATCTGTTTCATATTCCATGTGTTTTACACTACTGCTTCTCGTATCTACACTTCGGCCGCATACATTGGTCCGTATTAGTCATGTTTTAACTCATGAGTCTGTTGCATACGCTGCTGATACACTACCATTATATGCTCCGCTATTGTCTGGTACTATAATTCTGTTCTCACATGGTCAATTTGCCTTCCGCTGTTTCGCCTCTGTCTTCATGGTATTTATTGCTTCATGATATTTATTGCTAGTCGTAGTTATTTACTTTGCTCGTTGTTTGGTACCGTTTTACTCTAACGTGTCGTGGTAGTGAATAAGGCGGTTGTTCCTAAATTAGTTTGCCTGGCTTGTAGCATGGTCTTCAATGTGCGCTGCTGTTCTGTTGTTCCTGTGCTCCTATGGTTACTCGGTCGTTTTTAGGTAAAAGAGATAAAAGAATATATTTGGAATTTTGCAAATATGTATATAGGTGTTAATTAAAAAAAAAAAAAAAAATATTTATGTTTAGGCAGGTTGTTTTCTCTTCCCCCAACTCGCCCTTTGGGGCTCGGTTCATGTCCTTTCCACCGACTCAACTCGTCTTTGGGTCCTCATGTGGATCTGCCTTAGCCTGTGTGTTGTTAAGTTATATGCCGGTGTGTTTTGTTCAGCAGTTGTCCACGCACGCTCTTGTGGCTTATACGTCTGCTGTCGTGAACTTCGTGTTGGCTTACCACCCTCGGTACAGGTATGTGCAGTCCATTTTTGGGTTAGTTACAGTAAACATTCTCTTCATACGGTTCTCCTTTAACTCGCAGTGTTCATTCTGGTGGTCTCGCCTCGCTTCAGCTTCTACGTTATTCCAGCCTTTCCACCGACTCAACTCGTCTTTGAGTCCTCGTGTGGATCTGCCTTAGTCTATGTGTTGTTAAGTTATATGCCTGTGTGTTTATTCAGCAGTTGTCCACGCACGCTCTTGTGGCTTATACGTCTGCTGTCGTGTACTTCGTGTTGGCTTACCACCCTCGGTACAGGTATGTGCAGTCCATTTTGGGTTAGTTACAGTAAACATTCTCTTCATACGGTTCTCCTTTTGGCTCGCAGTGTTCATCCTGGTGGTCTCGCCTCGTTTCAGCTTCTACGTTGTTCCAACGCCTGTTCGTGTCGAGATTGACCGTCATAACCCAGTTGTCAAGGTGCGGTCTGTTTTAGGCTTCCGGAAGTCCAGGTATTCATGTTTTAGTTCGTTACCCATCACGTCCTTGAGTGTACTCTCTATCCCCTGCTCATCACGTCTTTGGGCCAAGGGGTTCGTTAGTCACGAGTAACTTTACGTGTCACGCTGTTAGCGTGTGTCTAGTCACCACTCGGTACTCTTCACTTTCTAGTCCGATTCTGTGGTGGCAGTGGTTTTGATTTCCGGGTTAGTCTTGCTCTGACAGGTGTATTTCGTTTTTTGGTTGTTCCTTGGGTCAGGATTTGATTGTTGTATATCTAATTTTCAGTAATGTCTCACGCATCAGACATTGAAGATGCAGCTTCTGTTCTGGACAATGTCGCTAGAACATCGGATCTGGGTAGCGTCCCATCTCTTCGTAACTGGACCATTCCTAAACTGACGGCTGAACTCGTCCGCAAAGGCATCCCGTTCCCGGCTACTGCCCGCAAGGCGGAACTTTATCGTTTATTGGTCTCTGAGCACTCGGGACCCTGCGATCAAGCAGGCCCTAGCAGTGAAGGAGTGTCCATGCAGACACTCAATACGTCCATCTTGCAGTTGCATACGTTAATTAACTCGCTGTGCTCTAGAGTTGATACCTTGGAATGTAAGAGTTCGGAGGCTCCCGCTCCGGCCCCAGTGGTGGGTTTGACTTCGGCCATTCCACACACTTCTGTTCCCCCTCAGGTTTCTGCTACCCCGCAGGCTTCAGTATTACCGGTTGGACTTAATATGCTCGTGCCAAATGTCGCGCCAGCTCATTTTATCCCGACTAATCTGAAGAAGGACATTCTTGATGGTAAGGATGTTAATCTCGCTTCCTTGCTTATTGCGTCTCATGATGTTTCCGAGAACAAGACTATTGCTTGCGGTGAGGTGTCGGTCATTCTGAAAGCAAAAGATGTAAGGTTAAGTCGCAAGCTTACATTAGCTGAATTCAGTATGGCGTTCGCCATTTATCGTGACGTTTTATGCTCAGTCAAGCCAGAAAGACGTGAAGAGCTTGACATGTATCTGTTCAAAGTCACAGAGTTAGCTCATAAATATGGTGGGTTCACGTTTTATGATTATCATAAGTCATTTTCAGCTAAGGCGGCGGCAGCTCTAGTGCAGTACAACTATACAGTTAATTGGGCGTTGGTTGACACCGAGATTTTCTGCAATCATTTTGCAGGTCTTAAAGCCCCCGTTTGCTCTCGGTGTCAGTCCATCGCCCATACCACTGAATGGTGCAATACTGTTAATTCCCCATCCGAGGTAAATCCCGGCACGTCTTCACCCACATTTCAGCCTAGGAATCAGAAACACTCGGGCTTGATTGACAAGTTAGGTAGGCCCATCAAGTATCTTGGTAAATCTCAAATTTGCAATAATTTCAATTTTGGGTCTTGCAATTATAACCAGTGTAGACTTTTACATGTCTGTGCATTCTGTTTCAGGGCCCATCCTAAGGCCAGTTGTCCACAGAAGTCGAAAGCATGACTAGCAGTGATAGACGTGTTGTGTTTAGAACATTTTCTTGCTGATCATCCAGATAGGTGTTTTGTTCAGTTTTTGATTAATGGATTCCGGTCAGGTTTCCACACAGGTTTCATTACTTTACCCTCTGCTACGTATGAGTGTGACAATTTACGTTCTGCTCTAAGGGACCCTAGGGCTGTAGATACCCTGATACAAGCTGAAATAGACAAGGGTTTTGTTATTGGTCCGTTTGATGAGCCCCCCTTTGACGTTTGGAGAGTTAGTCCATTGGGGTTGGTGGCTGGGAAATTCAGTAATAAACTTCGTTTAATTTATGATTTGTCCGCCCCTTACTCTGCACACACACCTAGTTTAAACTCTCTTATTCCCGCTGAAGAGTTCTCCCTGAAATATGCTTCCATAGATGAGGCAATAGCGGTCATACTGAGCATGGGCGGTAACACGTGGCTGTCCAAGATCGATATTTCCGATGCCTTTAAGCTCCTGCCTATTATGCCTCAGCTATGGAAGTGGCACGGTATTAAATGGCGCGACAAGTATTATTTTGCTGTTAAGTTAACCTTTGGTTCCAGGAGTAGTCCTTGGTTATTTGATAAATTTGCGCAATCCCTACACTGGCTCCTGGAAAACAGGTTTGACTGTTCCCATGTCATCCACTACTTGGACGATTTTTTGTTTATTGAGCCAGGTAACGTGTGCCCCAGGGACTTGACAACCTCGTTAGCAGTATTCCAGCAACTGGCGGTTCCGGTGTCAGACAAAAAAGTTGAGGGCCCTTGCAAGTCACTGACTTTCTTAGGTATTGTTCTAGACACACAGGTCATGGAAGCCCGATTACCGCTCGACAAGCTCTCACGTATTAGACAGGCCATGCATGATCTTGTCAATTCACCCCGGGTGACCAAAGTACAGCTGCAATCCATTCTCGGCATGCTGAACTTTGCCATGCGTGTAATTCCACAGGGTAGGAGTTTTGTTTCCAGGTTGTTAGACGCTATGAATTCTGTGCCTGGCCAAAGCGACGTAGTCATATTTCATAAACAAGCGATTGCCGATTTTGCTATGTGGCATACATTTTTGACTAACTGGAATGGGGTATCCTTTTTCACCCCTGGTATCGATAATGCTTCTCCTTTAGTTTTTTCCGATGCTTCCTCCTCAGTGGGTTTTGCAGCCATTTGGGAGAATCATTGGTTGGCCAGTGCTTGGCCAATTGAGGTATTTCAGTCTCCGGGTTTTAGCAGGTCCTCAGCATTGTTTGAGTTGTACCCTATAGTTGCAGCTGCCAGTGTGTGGGGTCACCTATGGTTCAGGAAGTCAGTGCTGTTTGTTTCTGATAATGAAGCTACGGTGTATATTCTGCTTAAAGGTAGATCCTCGTCCCCACAGGTCATGTCTTTGATGCGTAAACTGGTATGGTTATCTTTGTTACATAATTTTCACTTCTCTAGTGCTCATATAGATGGTGTTAGGAACACGGCTGCTGATGCACTGTCTAGGCTCAATTTTGCACTTTTCTTCCAGGTAATGCCAGAGGCCGATCCATCAGGATGCATGGTTCCAGCGTTCCACGATTTGGTTTTGAATTAAATGCCTATTTGTCTGTAGGTCAGGACTTGATTAATAGTTCACTTTCCCGTAACACTCAGAAAGTTTACCGTACGGCCTTTAATCTGTTTACTAAGTTCTGTCAGTCGCACCCGCATAACGATGTCCTTTCAGTATCTTTTATTTTAGCCTTTATAGGGTTTTGCCACTCCTCCTTACGGCTAGCATATAACACCATAAAGATTTATTTAGCAGGCATACAACACTTTGTTACTTTGAAGTTCCCGGATCGGGCATCATTGTTTACCATGCATGCAGTTAATGCTGCCCTTAAGGGGGTTGCCAAAAGTAGAGTACCAAAGCCGCCAGGCCGGCAGCCCATCTCGGGGTCGCTGTTTAGGGAGCTGGCAGATGCCCTGGATCACTCCCCGTTTGGTCTAGGTAATAGTTTAACGCTAAAAGCAGCCCTCTTCTTAGGTTTCTATGGCTTTCTGAGGCCGGGCGAGTTCACGAGTAGAACTAGTACCGCTCCATTTCTCAAGTTGGGGCAATTGCAGCGAGCCACGGATCATTTCACTCTCGTTCTGAACGACACTAAGACATCACTTCCCGGTCAGAAGGTGCACGTCAAATATTTTAAAACTTCTCACAAATGGTGTCCGGTCTCGGTCTTTAACTCGTTACTTGCTCTTCGTGTTCATGACAGTCCAGAATGTCCTTTGTTGTTGTTTAATAACATTGCTCTTACTTCCTCAGTTTTTGTTCGTTATTTACGTGTTTTAGTTAAGTCCTTTGGCCATGATGCTTCGGTCATATCCGGTCATTCTCTACGCATAGGGGCAGCCGCGTCTGCCTCTCGTCATGGTGTTCCTGCTCATGTTATCAGGAAGTTAGGTCGCTGGAAGTCCAGTGCGTACATACTGTTACGCCGAGCGCTCCGGGTCCCCGCTCCTCCCCGGAGCGCTCGCTACACTCTCCCCGCTGCAGCGCTCCGGTCAGATCCACTGACCCGGGGCGCTGCGATTCCGCTTCCAGCCGGGATGCGATTCGCGATGCGGGTAGCGCCCGCTCGCGATGCGCACCCCGGCTCCCGTACCTGACTCGCTCTCCCTCGGTCCTGTCCCGGCGCGCGCGGCCCCGCTCCCTAGGGCGCGCGCGCGCCGGGTCTTTGCGATTTAAAGGGCCACTGCGCCGCTGATTGGCGCAGTGATTCCAATTAGTGTGTTCACCTGTGCACTCCCTATTTATACCTCACTTCCCCTGCACTCCCTTGCCGGATCTTGTTGCCATCGTGCCAGTGAAAGCGTTTCCTTGTGTGTTCCTAGCCTGTGTTCCAGACCTCCTGCCGTTGCCCCTGACTACGATCCTTGCTGCCTGCCCCGACCTTCTGCTACGTCCGACCTTGCTTCTGTCTACTCCCTTGTACCGCGCCTATCTTCAGCAGCCAGAGAGGTGAGCCGTTGCTAGTGGATACGACCTGGTCACTACCGCCGCAGCAAGACCATCCCGCTTTGCGGCGGGCTCTGGTGAAAACCAGTAGTGACTTAGAACCGATCCACTAGCACGGTCCACGCCAATCCCTCTCTGGCACAGAGGATCCACTACCTGCCAGCCGGCATCGTGACAGTAGATCCGGCCATGGATCCCGCTGAAGTTCCTCTGCCAGTTGTCGCTGACCTTACCACGGTGGTCGCCCAGCAGTCACAACAGATAGCGCAACAAGGCCAACAGCTGTCTCAACTGACCGTTATGCTACAGCAGTTACTACCACAGCTTCAGCAGTCATCTCCTCCGCCAGCTCCTGCACCTCCTCCGCAGCGAGTGGCCGCTCCTGGTCTACGCCTATCCTTGCCGGATAAATTTGATGGGGACTCTAAGTTTTGCCGTGGCTTTCTTTCCCAATGTTCCCTGCATCTGGAGATGATGTCGGACCAGTTTCCCACTGAAAGGTCTAAGGTGGCTTTCGTAGTCAGCCTTCTGTCTGGAAAAGCCCTGTCTTGGGCCACACCGCTCTGGGACCGCAATGACCCCGTCACTGCCTCTGTACACTCCTTCTTCTCGGAAATCCGAAGTGTCTTTGAGGAACCTGCCCGAGCCTCTTCTGCTGAGACTGCCCTGTTGAACCTGGTCCAGGGTAATTCTTCCGTTGGCGAGTATGCCGTACAATTCCGTACTCTTGCTTCAGAATTATCCTGGAATAATGAGGCCCTCTGCGCGACCTTTAAAAAAGGCCTATCCAGCAACATTAAAGATGTTCTGGCCGCACGAGAAATTCCTGCTAATCTACATGAACTCATTCACCTAGCCACTCGCATTGACATGCGTTTTTCCGAAAGGCGTCAGGAGCTCCGCCAAGATATGGACTCTGTTCGCACGAGGCGTTTCTTCTCCTCGGCTCCTCTCTCCTCTGGTCCCCTGCAATCCGTTCCTGTGCCTCCCGCCGTGGAGGCTATGCTGGTCGACCGGTCTCGCCTGACACCTCAAGAGAGGACACGACGCCGCATGGAGAACCTCTGCCTGTACTGTGCTAGTACCGAACACTTCCTGAGGGATTGTCCTATCCGTCCTCCCCGCCTGGAAAGACGTACGCTGACTCCGCACAAAGGTGAAACAGTCCTTGATGTCTACTCTGCTTCTCCACGTCTTACTGTGCCTGTGCGGATGTCTGCCTCTGCCTTCTCCTTCTCTACTGTGGCCTTCTTGGACTCTGGATCTGCAGGAAATTTTATTTTGGCCTCTCTCGTCAACAGGTTCAACATCCCAGTGACCAGTCTCGCCAGACCCCTTTACATCAATTGTGTAAACAATGAAAGATTGGACTGTACCATACGTTTCCGCACGGAGCCCCTTCTAATGAGCATCGGATCTCATCACGAGAGGATTGAACTTTTGGTCCTCCCCAATTGCACCTCGGAAATTCTCCTTGGACTTCCCTGGCTTCAACTTCATTCCCCAACCCTGGATTGGTCCACTGGGGAGATCAAGAGTTGGGGGCCCTCTTGTTCCAAGGACTGTCTAAAACCGGTTCCCAGTAACCCTTGCCGTGACTCTGTGGTTCCTCCAGTAACCGGTCTCCCTAAGGCCTATATGGACTTTGCGGATGTTTTCTGCAAAAAACAAGCTGAGACTCTACCTCCTCACAGGCCTTATGATTGTCCTATCGACCTCCTCCCGGGCACTACTCCACCCCGGGGCAGAATTTATCCTCTCTCTGCCCCAGAGACTCTTGCCATGTCTGAATACGTCCAGGAAAATTTAAAAAAGGGCTTTATCCGTAAATCCTCCTCTCCTGCCGGAGCCGGATTTTTCTTTGTGTCCAAAAAAGATGGCTCCCTACGTCCTTGCATTGACTACCGCGGTCTTAATAAAATCACGGTTAAGAACCGCTACCCCCTACCCCTCATCTCTGAACTCTTTGATCGCCTCCAAGGTGCCCACATCTTTACTAAACTGGACTTAAGAGGTGCCTATAACCTCATCCGCATCAGAGAGGGGGATGAGTGGAAAACGGCATTTAACACCAGAGATGGACACTTTGAGTATCTGGTCATGCCCTTTGGCCTGTGCAACGCCCCTGCTGTCTTCCAAGACTTTGTTAATTAAATTTTTCGTGATCTGTTATACTCCTGTGTTGTTGTATATCTGGACGATATCCTAATTTTTTCTGCCAATCTAGAAGAACACCGCCCGCATGTCCGTATGGTTCTTCAGAGACTTCTTGACAATCAACTCTATGCCAAAATTGAGAAATGTCTGTTTGAATGCCAATCTCTTCCTTTTCTAGGATATTTGGTCTCTGGCCAGGGACTACAAATGGATCCAGACAAACTCTCTGCCGTCTTAGATTGGCCACGCCCCTCCGGACTCCGTGCTATCCAACGCTTTTTGGGGTTCGCCAATTATTACAGGCAATTTATTCCACATTTTTCTACCGTTGTGGCTCCTATCGTGGCTTTAACCAAAAAAAATGCCGATCCCAAGTCTTGGCCTCCTCAAGCGGAAGACGCCTTTAAACGACTCAAGTCTGCCTTTTCTTCGGCTCCCGTGCTCTCCAGACCTGACCCTTCCAAACCCTTCCTATTGGAGGTTGATGCCTCCTCAGTGGGAGCTGGAGCTGTTCTTCTACAAAAAAATTCTTCCGGGCATGCTGTCACTTGTGGTTTTTTTTCTAGGACCTTCTCTCCGGCGGAGAGGAACTACTCCATCGGGGATCGAG
The DNA here is from genome assembly GCF_029499605.1 of Hyla sarda. Taxonomy (NCBI): domain Eukaryota; kingdom Metazoa; phylum Chordata; class Amphibia; order Anura; family Hylidae; genus Hyla; species Hyla sarda. The sequence goes on from NC_079192.1 coordinate 13,571, forward strand.
AGCTTCTAGCCATCAAATTAGCACTTGAGGAATGGAGGCATCTGCTGGAGGGATCAAGATTTCCAGTTATTATTTACACCGACCACAAGAACCTCTCCTACCTCCAGTCTGCCCAACGGCTGAATCCTCGCCAGGCCCGGTGGTCTCTGTTCTTTGCCCGATTTAATTTTGAGATTCACTTTCGGCCTGCCGATAAGAACATTAGGGCCGATGCTCTCTCTCGTTCCTCGGATGCCTCAGAAGTTGAACTCTCTCCGCAACACATCATTCCTCCTGACTGCCTGATCTCCACTTCTCCTGCCTCCATCAGGCAAACTCCTCCAGGAAAGACCTTTGTTTCTCCACGCCAACGCCTCGGAATCCTCAAATGGGGTCACTCCTCCCATCTCGCAGGTCATGTGGGCATCAAGAAATCTGTGCAACTCATCTCCCGCTTCTATTGGTGGCCGACTCTGGAGACGGATGTTGTGGACTTAGTGCGAGCCTGCACTATCTGTGCCCGGGATAAGACTCCTCGCCAGAAGCCCGCTGGTCTTCTTCATCCCCTGCCTGTCCCCGAACAGCCTTGGTCTCTGATTGGTATGGATTTTATTACTGATTTACCCCCTTCCCGTGGCAACACTGTTATTTGGGTGGTCGTTGATCGATTCTCCAAAATGGCACATTTCATCCCTCTTCCTGGTCTTCCTTCAGCGCCTCAGTTGGCTAAACAATTTTTTGTACACATTTTTCGTCTTCACGGGTTGCCTACGCAGATCGTCTCGGATAGAGGCGTCCAATTCGTGTCTAAATTCTGGAGGGCTCTCTGTAAACAACTAAAGATTAAATTAAATTTTTCTTCTGCATATCATCCCCAGTCCAATGGACAAGTAGAAAGAATTAACCAGGTCTTGGGTGATTATTTGCGACATTTTGTTTCCTCCCGCCAGGATGACTGGGCAGATCTCCTTCCATGGGCCGAATTCTCGTATAACTTCAGAGTCTCTGAATCTTCCTCCAAATCCCCATTTTTCGTGGTGTACGGCCGTCACCCTCTTCCTCCCCTCCCTACCCCCTTGCCCTCTGGTCTGCCCGCTGTGGATGAAATTTCTCGTGACCTTTCCATCATATGGAGAGAGACCCAAAATTCTCTCTTACAGGCTTCATCACGCATGAAGAAGTTCGCGGATAAGAAAAGAAGAGCCCCTCCCATTTTTTCCCCTGGAGACAAGGTATGGCTCTCCGCTAAATATGTCCGCTTCCGTGTCCCTAGCTACAAGTTGGGACCACGCTATCTTGGTCCTTTCAAAATTTTGTGTCAGATTAATCCTGTTTCTTACAAACTTCTTCTTCCTCCTTCTCTTCGTATCCCTAATGCCTTTCACGTTTCTCTTCTTAAACCACTCATCCTCAACCGTTTTTCTCCCAAATCTGTTCCTCCCACTCCTGTTTCCGGCTCCTCGGACATCTTCTCTGTCAAAGAGATCTTAGCTTCTAAAAAGGTCAGAGGGAAAACTTTTTTTTTAGTGGATTGGGAGGGTTGTGGTCCTGAAGAGAGATCCTGGGAACCTGAGGACAACATCCTAGACAAAAGTCTGCTCCTCAGGTTCTCAGGCTCTAAGAAGAGGGGGAGACCCAAGGGGGGGGGTACTGTTACGCCGAGCGCTCCGGGTCCCCGCTCCTCCCCGGAGCGCTCGCTACACTCTCCCCGCTGCAGCGCTCCGGTCAGATCCACTGACCCGGGGCGCTGCGATTCCGCTTCCAGCCGGGATGCGATTCGCGATGCGCACCCCGGCTCCCGTACCTGACTCGCTCTCCCTCGGTCCTGTCCCGGCGCGCGCGGCCCCGCTCCCTAGGGCGCGCACGCGCCGGGTCTTTGCGATTTAAAGGGCCACTGCGCCGCTGATTGGCGCAGTGATTCCAATTAGTGTGTTCACCTGTGCACTTCCCTATATCACCTCACTTCCCTTGCACTTCCTTGCCGGATCTTGTTGCCATTGTGCCAGTGAAAGCGTTTCCTTGTGTGTTCCTAGCCTGTGTTCCAGACCTCCTGCCGTTGCCCCTGACTACGATCCTTGCTGCCTGCCCCGACCTTCTGCTACGTCCGACCTTGCTTCTGTCTACTCCCTTGTACCGCGCCTATCTTCAGCAGCCAGAGAGGTGAGCCGTTGCTAGTGGATACGACCTGGTCACTACCGCCGCAGCAAGACCATCCCGCTTTGCGGCGGGCTCTGGTGAAAACCAGTAGTGACTTAGAACCGGTCCACTAGCACGGTCCACGCCAATCCCTCTCTGCCACAGAGGATCCACTACCTGCCAGCCGGCATCGTGACACATACGTTATGTTCCAAACCCGAAATTGCTTTTGAATCGCTTGTGGTGTAATTACTAATAAAGCTTGTTTTGATTTCTGAGTTGCCTGTTTGGTTTGAGTTTTGCCCTCTTATTTTACAAGGTGTACCCTTACGCGGCAGTATATGGCACAGTTCAGACTGCTTAGCCATAGTTGAGTTAGTATTAAGTAGGTAGGCTCGCTATTTGTAGCCCCCAGCACAAGTGCGAAGGTTAATTGACTGAGTCACTTAACCTGTGTTTGTGGGAGGGGCGGTACTTGCGCTTAAAAGCCGCGGCTCCCTGTGTTCAGTGCGCCGCGGCTCTCGCGTTGTCCCACCCTGCCCTCCCTTCTTTTCTTTTACTTCTTCTAAGGTATGCCCTCTTATTTTACAAGGTGTACCCTTACGCGGCAGTATATGGCACAGTTCAGACTGCTTAGCCATAGTTGAGTTAGTATTAAGTAGGTAGGCTCGCTATTTGTAGCCCCGAGCACAAATATATATATATATATATATATATATATATATATATATATATAAACACATACACAGACCATACACTGCTACATTGTGATATATATATATATAAACACATACACGCAGACCATACACTGCTACATTGTGATATATATATATATAAACACATACACAGACCATACACTGCTACATTGTGATATATATAAACACATACACAGACCATACACTGCTACATTGTGATATATATATATATATAAACACATACACAGACCATACACTGCTACATTGTGATATATATATATATATATATATAAACACATACACGCAGAGCAGACACTGCTACATTGTGATATATATATATATAAACACATACACGCAGACCATACACTGCTACATTGTGATATATATATATATAAACACATACACGCAGAGCAGACACTGCTACATTGTGATATATATATATAAACACATACACGCAGACCATACACTGCTACATTGTGATTATATATAAACACATACACGCAGACCATACACTGCTACATTGTGATATATATAAACACATACACAGACCATACACTGCTACATTGTGATATATATATATATATATAAACACATACACGCAGACCATACACTGCTACATTGTGATATATATATATAAACACATACACGCAGAGCAGACACTGCTACATTGTGATATATATATATATATATAAACACATACACAGACCATACACTGCTACATTGTGATTATATATAAACACATACACACAGACCATACACTGCTACATTGTGATATATATAAACACATACACAGACCAGACACTGCTACATTGTGATATATATATAAACACATACACAGACCATACACTGCTACATTGTGATATATATATAAACACATACACGCAGATCATACACTGCTACATTGTGATATATATAAACACATACATGCAGACCATACACTGCTACATTGTGATATATATAAACACATACACAGACCATACACTGCTACATTGTGATATATATAAACACATACACAGACCATACACTGCTACATTGTGATATATATAAACACATACACAGACCATACACTGCTACATTGTGATATATATAAACACATACACAGACCATACACTGCTACATTGTGATATATATAAACACATACACAGACCATACACTGCTACATTGTGATATATATATAAAACACATACACGCAGAACACACACTGCTACATCATGATTATATATAAACACATACACGCAGAGCAGACACTGCTACATTGTGATTATATATAAACACATACACGCAGAGCAGACACTGCTACATTGTGATTATATATAAACACATACACGCAGACCATACACTGCTACATTGTGATATATATAAACACATACACAGACCATACACTGCTACATTGTGATATATATAAACACATACACAGACCATACACTGCTACATTGTGATATATATAAACACATACACAGACCATGCACTGCTACATTGTGATATATATAAACACATACACAGACCATACACTGCTACATTGTAATATATATATATAAACACATACACGCAGACCACACACTGCTACATTGTGATATATATAAACACATACACGCAGAGCAGACACTGCTACATTGTGATTATATATAAACACATACACAGACCATACACTGCTACATTGTGATATATATAAACACATACACGCAGAACACACACTGCTACATCATGATTATATATAAACACATACACGCAGAGCAGACACTGCTACATTGTGATTATATATAAACACATACACGCAGAGCAGACACTGCTACATTGTGATTATATATAAACACATACACGCAGACCATACACTGCTACATTGTGATATATATAAACACATACACAGACCATACACTGCTACATTGTGATATATATAAACACATACACAGACCATACACTGCTACATTGTGATATATATAAACACATACACAGACCATGCACTGCTACATTGTGATATATATAAACACATACACAGACCATACACTGCTACATTGTGATATATATAAACACATACACAGACCATACACTGCTACATTGTGATATATATATATAAACACATACACGCAGACCACACACTGCTACATTGTGATATATATAAACACATACACGCAGAGCAGACACTGCTACATTGTGATTATATATAAACACATACACAGACCATACACTGCTACATTGTGATATATATAAACACATACACAGACCATACACTGCTACATTGTTGTTACGCCGAGCGCTCCGGGTCCCCGCTCCTCCCCGGAGCGCTCGCAACATCCTCGCTACGGCAGCGCCCCGGTCAGACCCACTGACCGGGTGCGCTGCGATACCGCCTCCAGCCGGGATGCGATTCGCGATGCGGGTGGCGCCCGCTCGCGATGCGCACCCCGGCTTCCGTACCTGACTCGCTCTCCCTCCGTCCTGTCCTGGCGCGCGCGGCCCCGCTCCCTAGGGCGCGCGCGCGCCGGGTCTCTGCGATTTAAAGGGCCACTGCGCCACTGATTGGCGCAGTGGTTCCAATTAGTGTCTTCACCTGTGCACTCCCTATGTATACCTCACTTCCCCTGCACTCCCTCGCCGGATCTTGTTGCCCTTGTGCCTAGTGAAAGCGTTCCCTTGTGTGTTCCTAGCCTGTGTTCCAGACCTCCTGCCGTTGCCCCTGACTACGATCCTTGCTGCCTGCCCCGACCTTCTGCTACGTCCGACCTTGCTTCTGTCTACTCCCTTGTACCGCGCCTATCTTCAGCAGTCAGAGAGGTTGAGCCGTTGCTAGTGGATACGACCTGGTCACTACCGCCGCAGCAAGACCATCCCGCTTTGCGGCGGGCTCTGGTGAATACCAGTAGTGACTTAGAACCGGTCCAGTAGCACGGTCCACGCCAATCCCTCTCTGGCACAGAGGATCCACCTCCTGCCAGCCGGCATCGTGACAGTAGATCCGGCCATGGATCCCGCTGAAGTACCTCTGCCAGTTGTCGCCGATCTCACCACGGTGGTCGCCCAGCAGTCACAACAGATAGCGCAACAAGGCCACCAGCTGTCTCAACTGACCGTGATGCTACAGCAGCTACTACCACAGCTTCAGCAATCATCTCCCCCGCCAGCTCCTGCACCTCCTCCGCAGCGAGTGGCCGCTTCAGGCCTACGACTATCCTTGCCGGATAAATTTGATGGGGACTCTAAGTTTTGCCGTGGCTTTCTTTCACAATGTTCTCTGCACTTGGAGATGATGTCGGACCAGTTTCCTACTGAAAGGTCTAAGGTGGCTTTCATAGTCAGCCTTCTGTCTGGAAAAGCTCTGTCATGGGCCACACCGCTCTGGGACCGCAATGACCCCGTCACTGCCTCTGTACACTCCTTCTTCTCGGAAATTCGAAGTGTCTTTGAGGAACCTGCCCGAGCCTCTTCTGCTGAGACTGCCCTGCTGAACCTGGTCCAGGGTAATTCTTCCGTTGGCGAGTACGCCATACAATTCCGTACTCTTGCTTCTGAACTATCCTGGAATAATGAGGCCCTCTGCGCGACCTTTAAAAAAGGCCTATCCAGCAACATTAAAGATGTTCTGGCCGCACGAGAAATTCCTGCTAACCTGCATGAACTCATTCATCTAGCCACTCGCATTGACATGCGTTTTTCCGAAAGGCGTCAGGAGCTCCGCCAGGATATGGACTTTGTTCGCACGAGGCGTTTTTTCTCCCCGGCTCCTCTCTCCTCTGGTCCTCTGCAATCCGTTCCTGTGCCTCCCGCCGTGGAGGCTATGCAAGTTGACCGGTCTCGCCTGACACCTCAAGAGAGGACACGACGCCGCATGGAGAATCTCTGCCTGTACTGTGCCGGTACCGAACACTTCCTGAAGGATTGTCCTATCCGTCCTCCCCGCCTGGAAAGACGCACGCAGACTCCGCACAAAAGTGAGACAGTCCTTGATGTCTACTCTGCTTCTCCACGTCTTACTGTGCCTGTGCGGATATCTGCATCTACCTTCTCCTTCTCTACTATGGCCTTCTTGGATTCCGGATCTGCAGGAAACTTTATTTTGGCCTCTCTCATCAACAGGTTCAACATCCCAGTGACCAGTCTCGCCAGGCCCCTCTACATCAATTGTGTTAACAATTAAAGATTGGACTGTACCATACGTTACCGCACGGAGCCCCTTCTAATGTGCATCGGACCTCATCAAGAAAAAATTGAGTTCTTGGTCCTCCCCAATTGCACTTCCGAAATTCTCCTTGGATTACCGTTGCTCCAACGCCATTCCCCAACCCTGGATTGGTCCACGGGGGAGATCAAGAGCTGGGGTACCTCTTGTTTCAAGGACTGCCTTAAACCGGTTCCCAGTACTCCCTGCCGTGACCCTGTGGTTCCCCCTGTAACCGGTCTCCCTAAGGCCTATATGGACTTTGCTGATGTGTTTTGCAAAAAACAAGCTGAGACTCTACCTCCTCACAGGCCTTATGACTGTCCTATTGACCTCCTCCCGGGCACTACTCCACCCCGGGGCAGAATTTATCCTCTGTCCGCTCCAGAGACTCTTGCTATGTCTGAATACATCCAGGAAAATTTAAAAAAGGGGTTTATCCGCAAATCCTCCTCTCCTGCCGGAGCTGGATTTTTCTTTGTGTCCAAAAAAGATGGCTCCCTACGTCCTTGCATTGACTACCGCGGACTTAATAAAATCACGGTAAAGAACCGCTACCCTCTACCTCTTATCTCTGAACTCTTTGATCGCCTCCAAGGTGCCCACATCTTTACCAAACTGGACTTAAGAGGTGCTTATAATCTCATCCGCATCAGGGAGGGGGACGAATGGAAAACGGCATTTAACACTAGAGATGGACACTTTGAGTATCTGGTCATGCCCTTTGGCCTGTGCAACGCCCCTGCCGTCTTCCAAGACTTTGTTAATGAAATTTTTCGTGATCTCTTATATTCCTGTGTTGTTGTGTATCTGGACGATATTCAGATTTTTTCTGCCAACCTAGAAGAACACCGCCAGCATGTCCGCATGGTTCTTCAGAGACTTCGAGACAATCAACTTTATGCCAAAATGGAGAAATGTCTGTTTGAATGTCAATCTCTTCCTTTCCTAGGATACTTGGTCTCTGGCCAGGGACTACAAATGGACCCAGATAAGCTCTCTGCCGTCTTAGATTGGCCACGCCCCTCCGGACTCCGTGCTATCCAACTTTTTTGGGGTTCGCCAATTATTACAGACAATTTATTCCACATTTTTCCACCATTGTGGCTCCTATCGTGGCTTTAACCAAGAAGAATGCCAATCCTAAGTCATGGCCTCCTCAAGCGGAAGACGCCTTTAAACAGCTCAAGTCTGCCTTTTCTTCTGCTCCCGTGCTCTCCAGACCTGACCCATCTAAACCCTTCCTATTGGAGGTTGATGCCTCCTCAGTAGGAGCTGGAGCAGTTCTTCTACAAAAAAATTCTTCTGGGCATGCTGTTACTTGTGGGTTTTTTTCTAGGACCTTCTCTCCGGCGGAGAGGAACTACTCCATCGGGGATCGAGAGCTACTGGCCATTAAATTAGCACTTGAGGAATGGAGGCATCTGCTGGAGGGATCAAAATTTCCAGTTATTATTTACACCGATCACAAGAATCTCTCCTATCTTCAGTCTGCCCAACGGCTGAACCCTCGCCAGGCCAGGTGGTCTCTGTTCTTTGCCCGGTTTAATTTTGAAATTCACTTTCGGCCTGCCGATAAGAACATTAGGGCCGATGCTCTCTCTCGTTCCTCGGATGCCTCGGAAGTAGAGCTCTCTCCGCAACACATCATTCCTCCTGACTGCCTGATCTCCACTTCTCCAGCCTCCATCAGGCAAACTCCTCCAGGGAAGACCTTCGTTTCTCCACGCCAACGCCTCGGAATCCTCAAATGGGGTCACTCCTCCCATCTCGCAGGCCATGCGGGCATCAAGAAATCCTTGCAACTCATCTCTCGTTTCTATTGGTGGCCGACTCTGGAAACGGATGTTGTTGATTTTGTGCGGGCCTGTACTGTCTGTGCCCGGGATAAGACTCCTCGCCAGAAGCCTGCTGGTCTCCTTCATCCTCTGCCTGTCCCCGAACAGCCTTGGTCTCTGATTGGTATGGACTTTATTACAGACTTACCCCCATCCCATGGCAACACTGTTGTTACGCCGAGCGCTCCGGGTCCCCGCTCCTCCCCGGAGCGCTCGCTACACTCTCCCCACTGCAGCGCTCCGGTCAGATCCACTGACCCGGGGCGCTGCGATTCCGCTTCCAGCCGGGATGCGATTCGCGATGCGGGTAGCGCCCGCTCGCGATGCGCACCCCGGCTCCCGTACCTGACTCGCTCTCCCTCGGTCCTGTCCCGGCGCGCGCGGCCCCGCTCCCTAGGGCGCGCGCGCGCCGGGTCTTTGCGATTTAAAGGGCCACTGCGCCGCTGATTGGCGCAGTGATTCCAATTAGTGTGTTCACCTGTGCACTTCCCTATATCACCTCACTTCCCCTGCACTCCCTTGCCGGATCTTGTTGCCATTGTGCCAGTGAAAGCGTTTCCTTGTGTGTTCCTAGCCTGTGTTCCAGACCTCCTGCCGTTGCCCCTGACTACGATCCTTGCTGCCTGCCCCGACCTTCTGCTACGTCCGACCTTGCTTCTGTCTACTCCCTTGTACCGCGCCTATCTTCAGCAGCCAGAGAGGTGAGCCGTTGCTAGTGGATACGACCTGGTCACTACCGCCGCAGCAAGACCATCCCGCTTTGCGGCGGGCTCTGGTGAAAACCAGTAGTGACTTAGAACCGATCCACTAGCACGGTCCACGCCAATCCCTCTCCGGCACAGAGGATCCACTACCTGCCAGCCGGCATCGTGACAGTAGATCCGGCCATGGATCCCGCTGAAGTTCCTCTGCCAGTTGTCGCTGACCTCACCACGGTGGTCGCCCAGCAGTCACAACAGATAGCGCAACAAGGCCAACAGCTGTCTCAACTGACCGTTATGCTACAGCAGTTACTACCACAGCTTCAGCAGTCATCTCCTCCGCCAGCTCCTGCACCTCCTCCGCAGCGAGTGGCCGCTCCTGGTCTACGCCTATCCTTGCCGGATAAATTTGATGGGGACTCTAAGTTTTGCCGTGGCTTTCTTTCCCAATGTTCCCTGCATCTGGAGATGATGTCGGACCAGTTTCCCACTGAAAGGTCTAAGGTGGCTTTCGTAGTCAGCCTTCTGTCTGGAAAAGCCCTGTCTTGGGCCACACCGCTCTGGGACCGCAATGACCCCGTCACTGCCTCTGTACACTCCTTCTTCTCGGAAATCCGAAGTGTCTTTGAGGAACCTGCCCGAGCCTCTTCTGCTGAGACTGCCCTGTTGAACCTGGTCCAGGGTAATTCTTCCGTTGGCGAGTATGCCGTACAATTCCGTACTCTTGCTTCAGAATTATCCTGGAATAATGAGGCCCTCTGCGCGACCTTTAAAAAAGGCCTATCCAGCAACATTAAAGATGTTCTGGCCGCACGAGAAATCCCTGCTAATCTACATGAACTCATTCACCTAGCCACTCGCATTGACATGCGTTTTTCCGAAAGGCGTCAGGAGCTCCGCCAAGATATGGACTCTGTTCGCACGAGGCGTTTCTTCTCCTCGGCTCCTCTCTCCTCTGGTCCCCTGCAATCCGTTTCTGTGCCTCCCGCCGTGGAGGCTATGCAGGTCGACCGGTCTCGCCTGACACCTCAAGAGAGGACACGACGCCGCATGGAGAACCTCTGCCTGTACTGTGCTAGTACCGAACACTTCCTGAGGGATTGTCCTATCCGTCCTCCCCGCCTGGAAAGACGTACGCTGACTCCGCACAAAGGTGAGACAGTCCTTGATGTCTACTCTGCTTCTCCACGTCTTACTGTGCCTGTGCGGATGTCTGCCTCTGCCTTCTCCTTCTCTACTATGGCCTTCTTGGACTCTGGATCTGCAGGAAATTTTATTTTGGCCTCTCTCGTCAACAGGTTCAACATCCCAGTAACCAGTCTCGCCAGACCCCTCTACATCAATTGTGTAAACAATGAAAGATTGGACTGTACCATACGTTTCCGCACGGAGCCCCTTCTAATGAGCATCGGATCTCATCACGAGAGGATTGAACTTTTGGTCCTCCCCAATTGCACTTCTGAAATTCTCCTTGGACTTCCCTGGCTTCAACTTCATTCCCCAACCCTGGATTGGTCCACTGGGGAGATCAAGAGTTGGGGGCCCTCTTGTTCCAAGGACTGTCTAAAACCGGTTCCCAGTAACCCTTGCCGTGACTCTGTGGTTCCTCCAGTAACCGGTCTCCCTAAGGCCTATATGGACTTTGCGGATGTTTTCTGCAAAAAACAAGCTGAGACTCTACCTCCTCACAGGCCTTATGATTGTCCTATCGACCTCCTCCCGGGCACTACTCCACCCCGGGGCAGAATTTATCCTCTCTCTGCCCCAGAGACTCTTGCCATGTCTGAATACGTCCAGGAAAATTTAAAAAAGGGCTTTATCCGTAAATCCTCCTCTCCTGCCGGAGCCGGATTTTTCTTTGTGTCCAAAAAAGATGGCTCCCTACGTCCTTGCATTGACTACCGCGGTCTTAATAAAATCACGGTTAAGAACCGCTACCCCCTACCCCTCATCTCTGAACTCTTTGATCGCCTCCAAGGTGCCCACATCTTTACTAAACTGGACTTAAGAGGTGCTTATAACCTCATCCGCATCAGAGAGGGGGATGAGTGGAAAACGGCATTTAACACCAGAGATGGACACTTTGAGTATCTGGTCATGCCCTTTGGCCTGTGCAACGCCCCTGCTGTCTTCCAAGACTTTGTTAATGAAATTTTTCGTGATCTTTTATACTCCTGTGTTGTGGTATATCTGGACGATATCCTAATTTTTTCTGCCAATCTAGAAGAACACCGCCAGCATGTCCGTATGGTTCTTCAGAGACTTCGTGACAACCAACTCTATGCCAAAATTGAGAAATGTCTGTTTGAATGCCAATCTCTTCCTTTTCTAGGATACTTGGTCTCTGGCCAGGGACTACAAATGGATCCAGACAAACTCTCTGCCGTCTTAGATTGGCCACGCCCCTCCGGACTCCGTGCTATCCAACGCTTTTTGGGGTTCGCCAATTATTACAGGCAATTTATTCCACATTTTTCTACCGTTGTGGCTCCTATCGTGGCTTTAACCAAAAAAAATGCCGATCCCAAGTCTTGGCCTCCTCAAGCGGAAGACGCCTTTAAACGACTCAAGTCTGCCTTTTCTTCGGCTCCCGTGCTCTCCAGACCTGACCCTTCCAAACCCTTCCTATTGGAGGTTGATGCCTCCTCAGTGGGAGCTGGAGCTGTTCTTCTACAAAAAAATTCTTCCGGGCATGCTGTCACTTGTGGTTTTTTTTCTAGGACCTTCTCTCCGGCGGAGAGGAACTACTCCATCGGGGATCGAGAGCTTCTAGCCATCAAATTAGCACTTGAGGAATGGAGGCATCTGCTGGAGGGATCAAGATTTCCAGTTATTATTTACACCGATCACAAGAACCTCTCCTACCTCCAGTCTGCCCAACGGCTGAATCCTCGCCAGGCCAGGTGGTCTCTGTTCTTTGCCCGATTTAATTTTGAAATTCACTTTCGGCCTGCCGATAAGAACATTAGGGCCGATGCTCTCTCTCGTTCCTCGGATGCCTCGGAAGTTGAACTCTCTCCGCAACACATCATTCCTCCTGACTGCCTGATCTCCACTTCTCCAGCCTCCATCAGGCAAACTCCTCCAGGAAAGACCTTTGTTTCTCCACGCCAACGTCTCGGAATCCTCAAATGGGGTCACTCCTCCCATCTCGCAGGTCATGTGGGCATCAAGAAATCTGTGCAACTCATCTCCCGCTTCTATTGGTGGCCGACTCTGGAGACGGATGTTGTGGACTTTGTGCGAGCCTGCACTATCTGTGCCCGGGATAAGACTCCTCGCCAGAAGCCCGCTGGTTTTCTTCATCCCCTGCCTGTCCCCGAACAGCCTTGGTCTCTGATTGGTATGGATTTTATTACTGATTTACCCCCTTCCCGTGGCAACACTGTTATTTGGGTGGTCGTTGATCGATTCTCCAAAATGGCACATTTCATCCCTCTTCCTGGTCTTCCTTCAGCGCCTCAGTTGGCTAAACAATTTTTTGTACACATTTTTCGTCTTCACGGGTTGCCTACGCAGATCGTCTCGGATAGAGGCGTCCAATTCGTGTCTAAATTCTGGAGGGCTCTCTGTAAACAACTCAAGATTAAATTAAATTTTTCTTCTGCATATCATCCCCAATCCAATGGACAAGTAGAAAGAATTAACCAGGTCTTGGGTGATTATTTACGACATTTTGTTTCCTCCCGCCAGGATGACTGGGCAGATCTCCTTCCATGGGCCGAATTCTCGTATAACTTCAGGGTCTCTGAATCTTCCTCCAAATCCCCATTTTTCGTGGTGTACGGCCGTCACCCTCTTCCCCCCCTCCCTACCCCCTTGCCCTCTGGTCTGCCCGCTGTGGATGAAATTTCTCGTGACCTTTCCATCATATGGAGAGAGACCCAAAATTCTCTCTTACAGGCTTCATCACGCATGAAGAAGTTCGCGGATAAGAAAAGAAGAGCTCCTCCCATTTTTTCCCCTGGAGACAAGGTATGGCTCTCCGCTAAATATGTCCGCTTCCGTGTCCCTAGCTACAAGTTGGGACCACGCTATCTTGGTCCTTTCAAAATTTTGTCTCAGATTAATCCTGTCTCTTACAAACTTCTTCTTCCTCCTTCTCTTCGTATCCCTAATGCCTTTCACGTTTCTCTTCTTAAACCACTCATCATCAACCGTTTCTCTCCCAAATCTGTTCCTCCCACTCCTGTTTCCGGCTCCTCGGACATCTTCTCCGTCAAAGAGATCCTAGCATCTAAAAAGGTCAGAGGGAAAACCTTTTTTTTAGTGGATTGGGAGGGTTGTGGTCCAGAAGAGAGATCCTGGGAACCTGAGGACAACATCCTAGACAAAAGTCTGCTCCTCAGGTTCTCAGGCTCTAAGAAGAGGGGGAGACCCAAGGGGGGGGGTACTGTTACGCCGAGCGCTCCGGGTCCCCGCTCCTCCCCGGAGCGCTCGCTACAATCTCCCCACTGCAGCGCTCCGGTCAGATCCACTGACCCGGGGCGCTGCGATTCCGCTTCCAGCCGGGATGCGATTCGCGATGCGGGTAGCGCCCGCTCGCGATGCGCACCCCGGCTCCCGTACCTGACTCGCTCTCCCTCGGTCCTGTCCCGGCGCGCGCGGCCCCGCTCCCTAGGGCGCGCGCGCGCCGGGTCTTTGCGATTTAAAGGGCCACTGCGCCGCTGATTGGCGCAGTGATTCCAATTAGTGTGTTCACCTGTGCACTTCCCTATATCACCTCACTTCCCCTGCACTCCCTTGCCGGATCTTGTTGCCATTGTGCCAGTGAAAGCGTTTCCTTGTGTGTTCCTAGCCTGTGTTCCAGACCTCCTGCCGTTGCCCCTGACTACGATCCTTGCTGCCTGCCCCGACCTTCTGCTACGTCCGACCTTGCTTCTGTCTACTCCCTTGTACCGCGCCTATCTTCAGCAGCCAGAGAGGTGAGCCGTTGCTAGTGGATACGACCTGGTCACTACCGCCGCAGCAAGACCATCCCGCTTTGCGGCGGGCTCTGGTGAAAACCAGTAGTGACTTAGAACCGATCCACTAGCACGGTCCACGCCAATCCCTCTCCGGCACAGAGGATCCACTACCTGCCAGCCGGCATCGTGACAACTGTTGTTTGGGTGGTCGTTGATCGATTTTCCAAGATGGCACATTTTATTCCTCTTCCTGGTGTTCCTTCAGCGCCTCAGTTGGCAAAACAATTTTTTGTACACATTTTTCGTCTTCACGGGTTGCCCACGCAGATCGTCTCGGATAGAGGCGTCCAATTTGTGTCAAAATTCTGGAGGGCTCTCTGTAAACAACTCAAGATTAAATTAAACTTTTCTTCTGCTTATCATCCTCAATCCAATGGGCAAGTAGAAAGAATTAACCAGGTCCTGGGTGATTATTTACGGCATTTTGTTTCCTCCCGCCAGGATGACTGGGCAGATCTTCTACCATGGGCCAAATTCTCATACAACTTCAGAGTCTCTGAATCTTCTTCCAAATCCCCATTTTTTGTGGTGTACGGCCGTCACCCTCTTCCCCCCCTCCCTACTCCCTTGCCCTCTGGTTTGCCCGCTGTGGATGAAATAACTCGTGATCTTTCCACCATATGGAAAGAGACCCAAAATTCTCTCTTACAGGCTTCATCACGCATGAAGAAGTTTGCTGATAAGAAAAGAAGAGCTCCCCCCATTTTTTCTCCCGGAGACAAGGTATGGCTCTCCGCTAAATATGTCCGCTTCCGTGTTCCCAGCTACAAATTGGGACCACGCTATCTTGGTCCTTTCAAGATCTTGTGCCAAATTAATCCTGTCTCTTACAAACTCCTTCTTCCTCCTTCTCTTCGTATTCCTAATGCCTTTCATGTCTCTCTTCTTAAACCACTCATCATTAACCGCTTCTCTCCCAAACTTATTTCTCCTACTCCTGTCTCCGGTTCTTCAGACATCTTCCCCGTAAAGGAGATACTAGCCTCCAAAAAGGTCAGAGGAAAAAATTTTTTTTTAGTGGACTGGGAGGGCTGTGGCCCTGAAGAGAGATCCTGGGAACCTGAGGACAATATCCTAGATAAAAGTCTGGTCCTCAGGTTCTCAGGCTCTAAGAAGAGGGGGAGACCCAAGGGGGGGGGTACTGTTACGCCGAGCGCTCCGGGTCCCCGCTCCTCCCCGGAGCGCTCGCAACATCCTCGCTACGGCAGCGCCCCGGTCAGACCCACTGACCGGGTGCGCTGCGATACCGCCTCCAGCCGGGATGCGATTCGCAATGCGGGTGGCGCCCGCTCGCGATGCGCACCCCGGCTTCCGTACCTGACTCGCTCTCCCTCCGTCCTCTCCCGGGGCGCGCGGCCCCGCTCCCTAGGGCGCGCGCGCGCCGGGTCTCTGCGATTTAAAGGGCCACTGCGCCACTGATTGGCGCAGTGGTTCCAATTAGTGTCTTCACCTGTGCACTCCCTATGTATACCTCACTTCCCCTGCACTCCCTCGCCGGATCTTGTTGCCCTTGTGCCTAGTGAAAGCGTTCCCTTGTGTGTTCCTAGCCTGTGTTCCAGACCTCCTGCCGTTGCCCCTGACTACGATCCTTGCTGCCTGCCCCGACCTTCTGCTACGTCCGACCTTGCTTCTGTCTACTCCCTTGTACCGCGCCTATCTTCAGCAGTCAGAGAGGTTGAGCCGTTGCTAGTGGATACGACCTGGTCACTACCGCCGCAGCAAGACCATCCCGCTTTGCGGCGGGCTCTGGTGAATACCAGTAGTGACTTAGAACCGGTCCACTAGCACGGTCCACGCCAATCCCTCTCTGGCACAGAGGATCCACCTCCTGCCAGCCGGCATCGTGACAATTGTGATATATATAAACACACACAGACCATACACTGCTACATTGTGATATATATAAACACATACACAGACCATACACTGCTACATTGTGATATATATAAACACATACACAGACCATACACTGCTACATTGTGATATATATAAACACATACACAGACCATACACTGCTACATTGTGATATATATAAACACATACACAGACCATACACTGCTACATTGTGATATATATAAACACATACACAGACCATACACTGCTACATTGTGGTATATATAAACACATACACAGACCATACACTGCTACATTGTGATATATATAAACACATACACAGACCATACACTGCTACATTGTGATATATATATATAAACACATACACAGACCATACACTGCTACATTGTGATATATATATATATATAAACACATACACAGACCATACACTGCTACATTGTGATATATATAAACACATACACAGACCATACACTGCTACATTGTGATATATATATATATATATATATATATATAAACACATACACAGACCATACACTGCTACATTGTGATATATATATATATATATATATATAAACACATACACAGACCATACACTGCTACATTGTGATATATATAAACACATACACAGACCATACACTGCTACATTGTGATTATATATATATATATATATATATATATAAAAGACATACACGCAGAGCAGACACTGCTACATTGTGATATATATATAAAACACATACACGCAGAACACACACTGCTACATCGTGATTATATATAAACGCATACACAGACCACACACTGCTACATCGTGATATATATAAACACATACACGCAGAACACACATTGCTACATCCTGATATATATAAACATTGTGACGAACCATCTCAGGGATTAGCTCTGGGATCGTCCTTGTCACTTGCCACGGGACACGTTCCTCACAATTATGGACATTTATCAACGGGTTTAGTCAGGTTTTCTTTACTATAATTGTCGCAAAATTGTCGCAACTGCGACTACACGCTTTTTCGTGCGACATTTTGACTGGAAAGCGAGAAAAGCAAGTTTTCCTAAAATTTACTATGTAGTAATAATTTTAAAATGGACTACGGGTAGTCAGGTATTTATTAACTGCGACAGTCGCAACTGCGCAAAAAAAAGTCGCAACAGCGTTAAAAATGGACTAAATTTACTCCAGCTCAAACATGGAGCAGAAAAAGCTACTACCAAAGTAAAAAAGGAAAAATTGCTTACGTGAAAAAATTATCAACAGGCTGAAAGCAGTTGATAAATACGTCACACATAAGCAAAAAAAAAGTAAGGAAAAAATTGCTAAAAAAAGGAATACATAAGCAAACATTGATAAATGTCCCTCAATAACTCCACAGACCACAGTTCCTCATACAAGTCGGGCTCCTCACAGCTTTATTTCCTCAGGTTGCAGGTAAAACAAAACATAATCAGGAACAAAATTAAAGTCCTAGACCATCTGGTCACTGACTATAACTCCCAGCATGCCCTGTCTATTTACTGGTGAGCTTCCCTCATCCAGTTAAAACCCGTGCCCCCTGCAACCTGTTTTACTACCAGTTCACACCCGAACTTGGACCACTCACAGCACCTTCTGTGTGTTACCTAAACAGGGTCCGTGTGTCTCCCCCTCTAACAGCAGCATACTGTATCCTCAGGAGAGCACAGATTACACTGAGTCTCCATCTTATATTCACCTCCCTTCCCTGCTGCCTCATTACTTAAGGGGCAGGTGAGAGATTGTTCAGGGTGAGCAAAAGAAATACACCCTTTCCTTGCCACCTTGTCACAACAAATACACGCAGAGCAGACGCTGCTACTTCGTGATATATATATATATATATAAACACATACATGCAGATCAGACACTGCTACATTGTGATTATATATAAACACATACACGCAGACCAGACACTGCTACATTGTGATCATATATAAACACGTACATACAGATCAGACACTGCTACATCATGATTATATATAAACACATACACGCAGAGCAGACACTGCTACATTGTTATTATATATAAACACATACACGCAGATCAGACACTGCTACATTGTGATTATATATAAACACATACACGCAGACCAGACACTGCTACATTGTGATCATATATAAACACGTACATACAGATCAGACACTGCTACATCATGATTATATATAAACACATACACGCAGAGCAGACACTGCTACATTGTGATTATATATAAACACATACACTCAGACCAGACACTGCTACATTGTGATTATATATAAACACATACACGCAGAACAGACACTGCTACATCATGATATATATAAACACATACACGCAGTACACACACTGCTACATCGTGCTTCTATATAAACACATACATTCAGACCATACACTGCTACATCATGATATATATATATATATACACACACACACACACACACCACTACACCTGTATACATATATATATATACCACTACACCTGTATACATATATATATACCACTACACCTGTATACATATATATATATATACCACTACACCTGTATAATACATATATATACCACTACACCTGTATACATATATATATACACCACTACACCTGT
>NC_079192.1:37500-162500 GCF_029499605.1 Hyla sarda
GAGGTAATATAGGGAAGTGCACAGGTGATTACCCTAATTGGAACCACTGCGCCAATCAGCGGCGCAGTGGCCCTTTAAATCGCAGAGACCCGGCGCGCGCGCGCCCTAGGGAGCGGGGCCGCGCGCGCCGGGACAGAACAGACGGGGAGCGAGTCAGGTAGGGGAGCCGGGGTGCGCATCGCGAGCGGGCGCTACCCGCATCGCGAATCGCATCCCGGCTGGCAGCGGGATCGCAGCGCCCCGGGTCAGAGGACGTGACCGGAGCGCTGCAGCGGAGAGAGTGAAGCGAGCGCTCCGGGGAGGAGCGGGGACCCGGAGCGCTCGGCGTAACACTGCTGTTATATACACTGTCCTGAGTTGCTCTTGTGGTGAGGAGGGCTGTAGCCCCCTGATAGGCCCGGGCACTATAAAAGCTGCTGTTATATACCCTGTCCTGAGTTGTTCTTGTGGTGAGGAGGGCTGTAGCCCCTGATAGGCCCGGGCACTATATAAGCTGCTGTTATATACACTGTCCTGAGTTGCTCTTGTGGTGAGGAGGGCTGTAGCCCCCTGATAGGCCCGGGCACTATATAAGCTGCTGTTATATACCCTGTCCTGAGTTGTTCTTGTGGTGAGGAGGGCTGTAGCCCCTGATAGGCCCGGGCACTATATAAGCTGCTGCTATATACCCTGTCCTGAGTATTTCTTGTGGTGAGGAGGGCTGTAGCCCCCTGATAGGCCCGGGCACTATAAAAGCTGCTGCTATATACCCTGTCCTGAGTTGTTCTTGTGGTGAGGAGGGCTGTAGCCCCCGATAGGCCCGGGCACTATATAAGCTGCTGTTATATACCCTGTCCTGAGTTGTTCTTGTGGTGAGGAGGGCTGTAGCCCCTGATAGGCCCGGGCACTATATAAGCTGCTGTTATATACCCTGTCCTGAGTTGTTCTTGTGGTGAGGAGGGCTGTAGCCCCCTGATAGGCCCGGGCACTATATAAGCTGCTGCTATATACCCTGTCCTGAGTTGTTCTTGTGGTGAGGAGGGCTGTAGCCCCCTGATAGGCCCGGGCACTATATAAGCTGCTGTTATATACCCTGTCCTGAGTTGTTCTTGTGGTGAGGAGGGCTGTAGCCCCCTGATAGGCCCGGGCACTATATAAGCTGCTGCTATATACCCTGTCCTGAGTTGTTCTTGTGGTGAGGGGGGCTGTAGCCCCTGATAGGCCCGGGCACTATATAAGCTGCTGTTATATACCCTGTCCTGAGTTGTTCTTGTGGTGAGGAGGGCTGTAGCCCCCTGATAGGCCCGGGCACTATATAAGCTGCTGTTATATACCCTGTCCTGAGTTGTTCTTGTGGTGAGGAGGGCTGTAGCCCCCGATAGGCCCGGGCACTATATAAGCTGCTGTTATATACCCTGTCCTGAGTTGTTCTTGTGGTGACGAGGGCTGTAGCCCCTGATAGGCCCGGGCACTATATAAGCTGCTGCTATATACCCTGTCCTGAGTTGTTCTTGTGGTGAGGAGGGCTGTAGCCCCCTGATAGGCCCGGGCACTATATAAGCTGCTGCTATATACCCTGTCCTGAGTTGTTCTTGTAGTGAGGGGGGCTGTAGCCCCTGATAGGCCCGGGTACTATATAAGCTGCTGTTATATACCCTGTCCTGAGTTGTTCTTGTGGTGAGGAGGGCTGTAGCCCCTGATAGGCCCGGGCACTATATAAGCTGCTGTTATATACCCTGTCCTGAGTTGTTCTTGTGGTGAGGAGGGCTGTAGCTCCTGATAGGCCCGGGCACTATATAACTGCTGTTATATACCCTGTCCTGAGTTGTTCTTGTGGTGAGGGGGGCTGTAGCCCCTGATAGGCCCGGGCACTATATAAGCTGCTGTTATATACCCTGTCCTGAGTTGTTCTTGTGGTGAGGAGGGCTGTAGCCCCTGATAGGCCCGGGCACTATATAAGCTGCTGTTATATACCCTGTCCTGAGTTGTTCTTGTGGTGAGGAGGGCTGTAGCTCCTGATAGGCCCGGGCAGTATATAAGCTGCTGTTATATACCCTGTCCTGAGTTGTTCTTGTGGTGAGGAGGGCTGTAGCCCCTGATAGGCCCGGGCACTATATAAGCTGCTGTTATATACCCTGTCCTGAGTTGTTCTTGTGGTGAGGAGGGCTGTAGCCCCTGATAGGCCCGGGCACTATATAAGCTGCTGCTATATACCCTGTCCTGAGTTGTACTTGTGGTGAGGGGGGCTGTAGCCCCTGATAGGCCCGGGCACTATATAAGCTGCTGTTATATACCCTGTCCTGAGTTGTTCTTGTGGTGAGGAGGGCTGTAGCCCCTGATAGGCCCAGGCACTATATAAGCTGCTGTTATATACCCTGTCCTGAGTTGTTCTTGTGGTGAGGAGGGCTGTAGCCCCCTGATAGGCCCGGGCACTATATAAGCTGCTGTTATATACCCTGTCCGGAGTTGTTCTTGTGGTGAGGAGGGCTGTAGCCCCCGATAGGCCCGGGCACTATATAAGCTGCTGCTATATACCCTGTCCTGAGTTGTTCTTGTGGTCAGGAGGGCTGTAGCCCCTGATAGGCCCGGGCACTATATAAGCTGCTGTTATATACCCTGTCCTGAGTTGTTCTTGTGGTGAGGGGGGCTGTAGCCCCTGATAGGCCCGGGCACTATATAAGCTGCTGTTATATACCCTGTCCTGAGTTGTTCTTGTGGTGAGGAGGGCTGTAGCCCCCTGATAGGCCCGGGCACTATATAAGCTGCTGTTATATACCGTGTCCTGAGTTGTTCTTGTGGTGAGGAGGGCTGTAGCCCCCTGATAGGCCCGGGCACTATTTAAGCTGCTGTTATATACCCTGTCCTGAGTTGTTCTTGTGGTGAGGAGGGCTGTAGCCCCTGATAGGCCCGGGCACTATATAAGCTGCTGTTATATACCCTGTCCTGAGTTGTTCTTGTGGTGAGGAGGGCTGTAGCCCCTGATAGGCCTGGGCACTATATAAGCTGCTGTTATATACACTGTCCTGAGTTGCTCTTGTGGTGAGGAGGGCTGTAGCCCCCTGATAGGCCCGGGCACTATATAAGCTGCTGTTATATACCCTGTCCTGAGTTGTTCTTGTGGTGAGGAGGGCTGTAGCCCCTGATAGGCCCGGGCACTATATAAGCTGCTGCTATATACCCTGTCCTGAGTATTTCTTGTGGTGAGGAGGGCTGTAGCCCCCTGATAGGCCCGGGCACTATATAAGCTGCTGCTATATACCCTGTGCTGAGTTGCTCTTGTGGTGAGGAGGGCTGTAGCCCCCTGATAGGCCCGGGCACTATATAAGCTGCTGTTATATACCCTGTCCTGAGTTGTTATTGTGGTGAGGAGGGCTGTAGCCCCCTGATAGGCCCGGGCACTATATAAGCTGCTGTTATATACCCTTTCCTGAGTTGTTCTTGTGGTGAGGAGGGCTGTAGCCCCTGATAGGCCCGGGCACTATATAAGCTGCTGTTATATACCCTGTCCTGAGTTGTTCTTGTGGTGAGGGGGGCTGTAGCCCCTGATAGGCCCGGGCACTATATAAGCTGCTGCTATATACCCTGTCCTGAGTTGTTCTTGTGGTGAGGAGGGCTGTAGCCCCCTGATAGGCCCGGGCACTATATAAGCTGCTGTTATATACCCTCTCCTGAGTTGTTCTTGTGGTGAGGAGGGCTGTAGCCCCTGATAGGCCCGGGCACTATATAAGCTGCTGTTATATACCCTGTCCTGAGTTGTTCTTGTGGTGAGGGGGGCTGTAGCCCCCTGATAGGCCCGGGCACTATATAAGCTGCTGTTATAAACCCTGTCCTGAGTTGTTCTTGTGGTGAGGGGGGCTGTAGCCCCCTGATAGGCCCGGGCACTATATAAGCTGCTGTTATATACCCTGTCCTGAGTTGTTCTTGTGGTGAGGAGGGCTGTAGCCCCTGATAGGCCCGGGCACTATATAAGCTGCTGTTATATACCCTGTCCTGAGTTGTTCTTGTGGTGAGGAGGGCTGTAGCCCCTGATAGGCCCAGGCACTATATAAGCTGCTGTTATATACACTGTCCTGAGTTGTTCTTGTGGTGAGGAGGGCTGTAGCCCCTGATAGGCCCGGGCACTATATAAGCTGCTGTTATATACCCTGTCCTGAGTTGTTCTTGTGGTGAGGAGGGCTGTAGTCCCTGATAGGCCCGGGCACTATATAAGCTGCTGCTATATACCCTGTCCTGAGTTGTTCTTGTGGTGAGGAGGGCTGTAGCCCCTGATAGGCCCGGGCACTATATAAGCTGCTGTTATATACCCTGTCCTGAGTTGTTCTTGTGGTGAGGAGGGCTGTAGCCCCTGATAGGCCCGGGCACTATATAAGCTGCTGTTATATACCCTGTCCTGAGTTGTTCTTGTGGTGAGGAGGGCTGTAGCCCCTGATAGGCCCGGGCACTATATAAGCTGCTGCTATATACCCTGTCCTGAGTTGTTCTTGTGGTGAGGGGGGCTGTAGCCCCTGATAGGCCCGGGCACTATATAAGCTGCTGTTATATACCCTGTCCTGAGTTGTTCTTGTGGTGAGGGGGGCTGTAGCCCCTGATAGGCCCGGGCACTATATAAGCTGCTGCTATATACCCTGTCCTGAGTTGTTCTTGTGATGAGGAGGGCTGTAGCCCCTGATAGGCCCGGGCACTATATAAGCTGCTGCTATATACCCTGTCCTGAGTTGTTCTTGTGGTGAGGAGGGCTGTAGCCCCCCGATAGTCCCGGGCACTATAGAAGCTGCTGTTATATACCCTGTCCTGAGTTGTTCTTGTGGTGAGGAGGGCTGTAGCCCCTGATAGGCCCGGGCACTATATAAGCTGCTGTTATATACCCTGTCCTGAGTTGTTCTTGTGGTGAGGAGGGCTGTAGCCCTCTGATAGGCCCGGGCACTATATAAGCTGCTGCTATATACCCTGTCCTGAGTTGTTCTTGTGGTGAGGAGGGCTGTAGCCCCCTGATAGGCCCGGGCACTATATAAGCTGCTGTTATATACCCTGTCCTGAGTTGTTCTTGTGGTGAGGAGGGCTGTAGCCCCCTGATAGGCCCGGGCACTATATAAGCTGCTGTTATATACCCTGTCCTGAGTTGTTCTTGTGGTGAGGAGGGCTGTAGCCCCTGATAGGCCCGGGCACTATATAAGCTGCTGTTATATACCCTGTCCTGAGTTGTTCTTGTGGTGAGGAGGGCTGTAGCCCCTGATAGGCCCGGGCACTATATAAGCTGCTGTTATATACCCTGTCCTGAGTTGTTCTTGTGGTGAGGAGGGCTGTAGCCCCTGATAGGCCCGGGCACTATATAAGCTGCTGTTATATACCCTGTCCTGAGTTGTTCTTGTGGTGAGGAGGGCTGTAGCCCCCTGATAGGCCCGGGCACTATATATGCTGCTGTTATATACCCTGTCCTGAGTTGTTCTTGTGATGAGGGGGGCTGTAGCCCCTGATAGGCCCGGGCACTATATAAGCTGCTGTTATATACCCTGTCCTGAGTTGTTCTTGTGATGAGGGGGGCTGTAACCCCTGATAGGCCCGGGCACTATATAAGCTGCTGTTATATACCCTGTCCTGAGTTGTTCTTGTGGTGAGGGGGGCTGTAGCCCCTGATAGGCCCGGGCACTATATAAGCTGCTGTTATATACCCTGTCCTGAGTTGTTCTTGTGATGAGGGGGGCTGTAGCCCCTGATAGGCCCGGGCACTATATAAGCTGCTGTTATATACCCTGTCCTGAGTTATTCTTGTGGTGAGGAGGGCTGTAGCCCCTGATAGGCCCGGGCACTATATAAGCTGCTGTTATATACCCTGTCCTGAGTTGTTCTTGTGATGAGGGGGGCTGTAACCCCTGATAGGCCCGGGCACTATATAAGCTGCTGTTATATACCCTGTCCTGAGTTGTTCTTGTGATGAGGAGGGCTGTAGCCCCCTGATAGGCCCGGGCACTATATAAGCTGTTGTTATATACCCTGTCCTGAGTTGTTCTTGTGGTGAGGAGGGCTGTAGCCCCTGATAGGCCCGGGCACTATATAAGCTGCTGTTATATACCCTGTCCTGAGTTGTTCTTGTGGTGAGGAGGGCTGTAGCCCCTGATAGGCCCGGGCACTATATAAGCTGCTGTTATATACCTTGTCCTGAGTTGTTCTTGTGATGAGGGGGGCTGTAGCCCCTGATAGGCCCGGGCACTATATAAGCTGCTGCTATATACCCTGTCCTGAGTTGTTCTTGTGATGAGGGGGGCTGTAGCCCCTGATAGGCCCGGGTACTATATAAGCTGCTGTTATATACCCTGTCCTGAGTTGTTCTTGTAGTGAGGAGGGCTGTAGCCCCTGATAGGCCCGGACACTATATAAGCTGCTGTTATATACCCTGTCCTGAGTTGTTCTTGTGGTGAGGAGGGCTGTAGCCCCTGATAGGCCCGGGCACTATATAAGCTGCTGTTATATACCCTGTCCTGAGTTGTTCTTGTGATTAGGGGGGCTGTAGCCCCCTGATAGGCCCGGGCACTATATAAGCTGCTGTTATATACCCTGTCCTGAGTTGTTCTTGTGGTGAGGAGGGCTGTAG
This sequence comes from Hyla sarda, assembly GCF_029499605.1. Lineage (NCBI taxonomy): Eukaryota > Metazoa > Chordata > Amphibia > Anura > Hylidae > Hyla > Hyla sarda. The sequence goes on from NC_079192.1 coordinate 44,069, forward strand.
CCCCTGATAGGCCCGGGCACTATATAAGCTGCTGTTATATATCCTGTCCTGAGTTGTTCTTGTGGTGAGGAGGGCTGTAGCTCCTGATAGGCCCGGGCACTATATAAGCTGCTGTTATATACCCTGTCCTGAGTTGTTCTTGTGGTGAGGAGGGCTGTAGCTCCTGATAGGCCCGGGCTCTATATAAGCTGCTGTTATATACCCTGTCCTGAGTTGTTCTTGTGGTGAGGAGGGCTGTAGCCCCTGATAGGCCCGGGCACTATATAAGCTGCTGTTATATCCCCTGTCCTGAGTTGTTCTTGTGGTGAGGAGGGCTGTAGCCCCTGATAGGCCCGGGCACTATATAAGCTGCTGTTATATACCCTGTCCTGAGTTGTTCTTATGATTAGGGGGGCTGTAGCCTCCTGATAGGCCCGGGCACTATATAAGCTGCTGTTATATACCCTGTCCTGAGTTGTTCTTGTAGTGAGGAGGGCTGTAGCTCCTGATAGGCCCGGGCACTATATAAGCTGCTGTTATATACCCTGTCCTGAGTTGTTCTTGTGGTGAGGAGGGCTGTAGCCCCCTGATAGGCCCGGGCACTATATAAGCTGCTGCTATATACCCTGTCCTGAGTTGTTCTTGTGGTGAGGAGGGCTGTAGCCCCTGATAGGCCCGGGCACTATATAAGCTGCTGTTATATACCCTGTCCTGAGTTGTTCTTGTGGTGAGGAGGGCTGTAGCCCCTGATAGGCCCGGGCACTATATAAGCTGCTGCTATATACACTGTCCTGAGTTGTTCTTGTGATGAGGAGGGCTGTAGCCCCTGATAGGCCCGGGCACTATATAAGCTGCTGCTATATACCCTGTCCTGAGTGGTTCTTGTAGTGAGGAGGGCTGTAGCCCCCTGATAGGCCCGGGCACTATATAAGCTGCTGTTATATACCCTGTCCTGAGTTGTTCTTGTGATGAGGAGGGCTGTAGCCCCCTGATAGGCCCAGGCACTATATAAGCTGCTGTTATATACCCTGTCCTGAGTTGTTCTTGTGGTGAGGAGGGCTGTAGCCCCCTGATAGGCCCGAGCACTATATAAGCTGCTGTTATATACCCTGTCCTGAGTTACATAGTTACATAGTTAGTACGGTCGAAAAAAGACATATGTCCATCAAGTTCAACCAGGGAATTAAGGGGTAGGGGTGTGGCGCGATATTGGGGTGAGGAGGGCTGTAGCCCCTGGTAGGCCCGGGCACTATATAAGCTGCTGTTATATACCCTGTCCTGAGTTGTTCTTGTGGTGAGGAGGGCTGTAGCCCCTGATAGGCCCGGGCACTATATAAGCTGCTGCTATATACCCTGTCCTGAGTTGTTCTTGTGATGAGGGGGGCTGTAGCCCCTGATAGGCCCGGGCACTATATAAGCTGCTGTTATATACCCTGTCCTGAGTTGTTCTTGTGGTGAGGGGGGCTGTAGCCCCTGATAGGCCCGGGCACTATATAAGCTGCTGCTATATACCCTGTCCTGAGTTGTTCTTGTGGTGAGGAGGGCTGTAGCCCCTGGTAGGCCCGGGCACTATATAAGCTGCTGTTATATACCCTGTCCTGAGTTGTTCTTGTGGTGAGGAGGGCTGTAGCCCCTGATAGGCCCGGGCACTATATAAGCTGCTGTTATATACCCTGTCCTGAGTTGTTCTTGTGATGAGGGGGGCTGTAGCCCCTGATAGGCTCGGGCACTATATAAGCTGCTGCTATATACCCTGTCCTGAGTTGTTCTTGTGGTGAGGAGGGCTGTAGCCCCCTGATAGGCCCGGGCACTATATAAGCTGCTGTTATATACCCTGTCCTTAGTTGTTCTTGTGGTGAGGGGGGCTGTAGCCCCTGATAGGCCCGGGCACTATATAAGCTGCTGTTATATACCCTGTCCTGAGTTGTTCTTGTGGTGAGGAGGGCTGTAGCCCCTGATAGGCCCGGGCAGTATATAAGCTGCTGTTATATACCCTGTCCTGAGTTGTTCTTGTGGTGAGGGGGGCTGTAGCCCCTGATAGGCCCGGGCACTATATAAGCTTCTGTTATATACCCTGTCCTGAGTTGTTCTTGTGGTGAGGGGGGCTGTAGCCCCTGATAGGCCCGGGCACTATATAATCTTCTGTTATATACCCTGTCCTGAGTTGTTCTTGTGGTGAGGAGGGCTGTAGCTCCTGATAGGCCCGGGCACTATATAAGCTGCTGTTATATACCCTGTCCTGAGTTGTTCTTGTGGTGAGAAGGGCTGTAGCCCCCTGATAGGCCCGGGCACTATATAAGCTGCTGTTATATACCCTGTCCTGAGTTGTTCTTGTGATGAGGAGGGCTGTAGCCCCTGATAGGCCCGGGCACTATATAAGCTGCTGCTATATACCCTGTCCTGAGTTGTTCTTGTGATGAGGAGGGCTGTAGCCCCTGATAGGCCCGGGTACTATATAAGCTGCTGTTATATACCCTGTCCTGAGTTGTTCTTGTGGTGAGGAGGGCTGTAGCCCCCCGATAGTCCCGGGCACTATATAAGCTGCTGTTATATACCCTGTCCTGAGTTGTTCTTGTGGTGAGGAGGCCTGTAGCCCCCTGATAGGCCCGGGCACTATATAAGCTGCTGTTATATACCCTGTCCTGAGTTGTTCTTGTGGTGAGGAGGGCTGTAGCCCCTGATAGGCCCGGGCACTATATAAGCTGCTGTTATATACACTGTCCTGAGTTGTCCTTGTGGTGAGGAGGGCTGTAGCTCCTGATATGCCCGGGCACTATATAAGCTGCTGTTATATACCCTGTCCTGAGTTGCTCTTGTGGTGAGGAGGGCTGTAGCCCCTGATAGGCCCGGGCACTATATAAGCTGCTGCTATATACCCTGTCCTGAGTTGTTCTTGTGGTGAGGGGGGCTGTAGCCCCCTGATAGGCCCGGGCACTATATAAGCTGCTGTTATATACCCTGTCCTGAGTTGTTCTTGTAGTGAGGAGGGCTGTAGCCCCTGATAGGCCCGGGCACTATATAAGCTGCTGCTATATACCCTGTCCTGAGTTTTTCTTGTGGTGAGGAGGGCTGTAGCCCCCTGATAGTCCCGGGCACTATATAAGCTGCTGTTATATACCCTGTCCTGAGTTGTTCTTGTGGTGAGGAGGGCTGTAGCCTCCTGATAGGCCCGGGCACTATATAAGCTGCTGTTATATACCCTGTCCTGAGTTGCTCTTGTGGTGAGGAGGGCTGTAGCCCCTGATAGGCCCGGGCACTATATAAGCTGCTGTTATATACCCTGTCCTGAGTTGTTCTTGTGGTGAGGGGGGCTGTAGCCCCTGATAGGCCCGGGCACTATATAAGCTGCTGCTATATACCCTGTCCTGAGTTGTTCTTGTGGTGAGGAGGGCTGTAGCCCCTGATAGGCCCGGGCACTATATAAGCTGCTGTTATATACCCTGTCCTGAGTTGTTCTTGTGGTGAGGGGGGCTTTAGCCCCCTGATAGGCCCGGGCACTATATAAGCTGCTGCTATATACCCTGTCCTGAGTTGTTCTTGTGGTGAGGAGGGCTGTAGCCCCCTGATAGGCCCGGGCACTATATAAGCTGCTGTTATATACCCTGTTCTGAGTTGTTCTTGTGGTGAGGAGGGCTGTAGCCCCTGATAGGCCCGGGCACTATATAAGCTGCTGCTATATACCCTGTCCTGAGTTGTTCTTGTGGTGAGGAGGGCTGTAGCCCCTGATAGGCCCGGGCACTATATAAGCTGCTGCTATATACCCTGTCCTGAGTTGTTCTTGTGGTGAGGAGGGCTGTAGCCCCTGATAGACCCGGGCACTATATAAGCTGCTGCTATATACCCTGTCCTGAGTTGTTCTTGTGATGAGGAGGGCTGTAGCCCCTGATAGGCCCGGGCACTATATAAGCTGCTGTTATATACCCTGTCCTGAGTTGTTCTTGTGGTGAGGAGGGCTGTAGCCCCCTGATAGGCCCGGGCACTATATAAGCTGCTGTTATATACCCTGTCCTGAGTTGTTCTTGTGGTGAGGAGGGCTGTAGCTCCTGATAGGCCCGGGCACTATATAAGCTGCTGTTATATACCCTGTCCTGAGTTGTTCTTGTAGTGAGGAGGGCTGTAGCTCCTGATAGGCCCGGGCTCTATATAAGCTGCTGTTATATACCCTGTCCTGAGTTGTTCTTGTGGTGAGGAGGGCTGTAGCCCCTGATAGGCCCGGGCACTATATAAGCTGCTGCTATATACCCTGTCCTGAGTTGTTCTTGTGATGAGGGGGGCTGTAGCCCCTGATAGGCCCGGGCACTATATAAGCTGCTGCTATATACCCTGTCCTGAGTTGTTCTTGTAGTGAGGAGGGCTGTAGCTCCTGATAGGCCCAGACACTATATAAGCTGCTGTTATATACCCTGTCCTGAGTTGTTCTTGTGGTGATTGGGGCTGTAGCCCCTGATAGGCCCGGGCACTATATAAGCTGCTGTTATATACCCTGTCCTGAGTTGTTCTTGTGGTGAGGAGGGCTGTAGCCCCTGATAGGCCCGGGCACTATATAAGCTGCTGCTATATACCCTGTCCTGAGTTGTTCTTGTGGTGAGGAGGGCTGTAGCCCCTGATAGGCCCGGGCACTATATAAGCTGCTGCTATATACCCTGTCCTGAGTTGTTCTTGTGGTGAGGAGGGCTGTAGCCCCTGATAGGCCCGGGCACTATATAAGCTGCTGCTATATACCCTGTCCTGAGTTGCTCTTGTGGTGAGGAGGGCTGTAGCCCCTGATAGGCCCGGACACTATATAAGCTGCTGTTATATACCCTGTCCTGAGTGGTTCTTGTAGTGAGGAGGGCTGTAGCCCCCTGATAGGCCCGGGCACTATATAAGCTGCTGTTATATACCCTGTCCTGAGTTGTTCTTGTGGTGAGGAGGGCTGTAGCCCCCTGATAGGCCCAGGCACTATATAAGCTGCTGTTATATACCCTGTCCTGAGTTGTTCTTGTGGTGAGGAGGGCTGTAGCCCCTGATAGGCCCGAGCACTATATAAGCTGCTGTTATATACCCTGTCCTGAGTTACATAGTTACATAGTTAGTACGGTCGAAAAAAGACATATGTCCATCAAGTTCAACCAGGGAATTAAGGGGTAGGGGTGTGGCGCGATATTGGGGTGAGGAGGGCTGTAGCCTCCTGATAGGCCCGGGCACTATATAAGCTGCTGCTTTATACCCTGTCCTGAGTTGTTCTTGTGGTGAGGAGGGCTGTAGCCCCCTGATAGGCCCGGGCACTATATAAGCTGCTGTTATATACCCTGTCCTGAGTTGTTCTTGTGGTGAGGGGGGCTGTAGCCCCTGATAGGCCCGGGCACTATATAAGCTGCTGTTATATACCCTGTCCTGAGTTGTTCTTGTGGTGAGGAGGGCTGTAGCCCCTGATAGGCCCGGGCACTATATAAGCTGCTGTTATATACCCTGTCCTGTGTTGCTCTTGTGGTGAGGAGGGCTGTAGCCCCTGATAGGCCCGGGCAGTATATAAGCTGCTGTTATATACCCTGTCCTGAGTTGTTCTTGTGGTGAGGGGGGCTGTAGCCCCTGATAGGCCCGGGCACTATATAAGCTTCTGTTATATACCCTGTCCTGAGTTGTTCTTGTGGTGAGGGGGGCTGTAGCCCCTGATAGGCCCGGGCACTATATAAGCTTCTGTTATATACCCTGTCCTGAGTTGTTCTTGTGGTGAGGAGGGCTGTAGCCCCTGATAGGCCCGGGCACTATATAAGCTGCTGCTATATACCCTGTCCTGAGTTGTTCTTGTGATGAGGAGGGCTGTAGCCCCTGATAGGCCCGGGTACTATATAAGCTGCTGTTATATACCCTGTCCTGAGTTGTTCTTGTGGTGAGGAGGGCTGTAGCCCCCCGATAGTCCCGGGCACTATATAAGCTGCTGTTATATACACTGTCCTGAGTTGTCCTTGTGGTGAGGAGGGCTGTAGCTCCTGATATGCCCGGGCACTATATAAGCTGCTGTTATATACCCTGTCCTGAGTTGTTCTTGTGGTGAGGAGGGCTGTAGCCCCTGATAGGCCCGGGCACTATATAAGCTGCTGCTATATACCCTGTCCTGAGTTGTTCTTGTGGTGAGGAGGGCTGTAGCCCCTGATAGGCCCGGGCACTAAATAAGCTGCTGTTATATACCCTGTCCTGAGTTGTTCTTGTGATGAGGGGGGCTGTAGCCCCTGATAGGCCCGGGCACTATATAAGCTGCTGCTATATACCCTGTCCTGAGTTGTTCTTGTGGTGAGGGGGGCTGTAGCCCCTGATAGGCCCGGGCACTATATAAGCTGCTGCTATATACCCTGTCCTGAGTTGTTCTTGTGGTGAGGAGGGCTGTAGCCCCCTGATAGGCCCGGGCACTATATAAGCTGCTGTTATATACACTGTCCTGAGTTGCTCTTGTGGTGAGGAGGGCTGTAGCCCCTGATAGGCCCGGACACTATATAAGCTGCTGTTATATACCCTGTCCTGAGTTGTTCTTGTGGTGAGGAGGGCTGTAGCCCCCTGATAGGCCCGGGCACTATATAAGCTGCTGTTATATACCCTGTCCTGAGTTGTTCTTGTGGTGAGGAGGGCTGTAGCCCCCTGATAGGCCCGGGCACTATATAAGCTGCTGTTATATACCCTGTCCTGAGTTGTTCTTGTGGTGAGGAGGGCTGTAGCCCCTGATAGGCCCGGGCACTATATAAGCTGCTGTTATATACCCTGTCCTGAGTTGTTCTTGTGGTGAGGTGGGCTGTAGCCCCTGATAGGCCCGGGCACTATATAAGCTGCTGTTATATACCCTGTCCTGAGTTGTTCTTGTGGTGAGGAGGGCTGTAGCCCCCTGATAGGCCCGGGCACTATATAAGCTGCTGTTATATACCCTGTCCTGAGTATTTCTTGTGGTGAGGGGGGCTGTAGCCCCCTGATAGGCCCGGGCACTATATAAGCTGCTGTTATATACCCTGTCCTGAGTTGTTCTTGTGGTGAGGGGGGCTGTAGCCCCTGATAGACCCGGGCTCTATATAAGCTGCTGCTATATACCCTGTCCTGAGTTGTTCTTGTGGTGAGGAGGGCTGTAGCCCCTGATAGGCCCGGGCACTATATAAGCTGCTGTTATATACCCTGTCCTGAGTTGTTCTTGTGGTGATTGGGGCTGTAGCCCCTGATAGGCCCGAGCACTATATAAGCTGCTGTTATATACCCTGTCCTGAGTTGTTCTTGTGGTGAGGAGGGCTGTAGCCCCTGATAGGCCCGAGCACTATATAAGCTGCTGTTATATACCCTGTCCTGAGTTGTTCTTGTGATGAGGGGGGCTGTAGCCCCCTGATAGGCCCGGGCACTATATAAGCTGCTGCTATATACCCTGTCCTGAGTTGTTCTTGTGGTGAGGGGGGCTGTAGCTCCTGATAGGCCCGAGCACTATATAAGCTTCTGTTATATACCCTGTCCTGAGTTGTTCTTGTGGTGAGGGGGGCTGTAGCCCCTGATAGGCCCGGGCACTATATAAGCTGCTGCTATATACCCTGTCCTGAGTTGCTCTTGTGGTGAGGAGGGCTGTAGCCCCTGATAGGCCCGGGCACTATATAAGCTGCTGTTATATACCCTGTCCTGAGTTGTTCTTGTGGTGAGGGGGGCTGTAGCCTCCTGATAGGCCCGGGCACTATATAAGCTGCTGTTATATACCCTGTCCTGAGTTGTTCTTGTGGTGAGGGGGGCTGTAGCCCCCTGATAGGCCCGGGCACTATATAAGCTGCTGTTATATACCCTGTCCTGAGTTGCTCTTGTGGTGAGGAGGGCTGTAGCCCCTGATAGGCCCGGGCACTATATAAGCTGCTGTTATATACCCTGTCCTGAGTTGTTCTTGTGGTGAGGGGGGCTGTAGCTCCTGATAGGCCCGGGCACTATATAAGCTGCTGTTATATACCCTGTCCTGAGTTGTTCTTGTGATGAGGGGGGCTGTAGCCCCTGATAGGCCCGGGCACTATATAAGCTGCTGTTATATACCCTGTCCTGAGTTGTTCTTGTGGTGAGGGGGGCTGTAGCCCCTGATAGGCCCGGGCACTATATAAGCTGCTGTTATATACCCTGTCCTGAGTTATTCTTGTGGTGAGGAGGGCTGTAGCCCCTGATAGGCCCGGGCACTATATAAGCTGCTGTTATATACCCTGTCCTGAGTTGTTCTTGTGGTGAGGGGGTCTGTAGCCCCTGATAGGCCCGGGCACTATATAAGCTGCTGTTATATACCCTGTCCTGAGTTGTTCTTGTGGTGAGGAGGGCTGTAGCCCCCTGATAGGCCCGGGCACTATATAAGCTGCTGTTATATACCCTGTCCTGAGTTGTTCTTGTGGTGAGGGGGGCTGTAGCCCCTGATAGGCCCGGGCACTATATAAGCTGCTGTTATATACCCTGTCCTGAGTTGTTCTTGTGATGAGGAGGGCTGTAGCTCCTGATAGGCCCGGGCTCTATATAAGCTGCTGTTATATACCCTGTCCTGAGTTGTTCTTGTAGTGAGGAGGGCTGTAGCCCCCTGATAGGCCCGGGCACTATATAAGCTGCTGTTATATACCCTGTCCTGAGTTGTTCTTGTGATTAGGGGGGCTGTAGCCTCCTGATAGGCCCGGGCACTATATAAGCTGCTGTTATATACCCTGTCCTGAGTTGTTCTTGTGGTGAGGAGGGCTGTAGCCCCCTGATAGGCCCGGGCACTATATAAGCTGCTGTTATATACCCTGTCCTGAGTTGTTCTTGTGGTGAGGAGGGCTGTAGCCCCCGATAGGCCCGGGCACTATATAAGCTGCTGCTATATACCCTGTCCTGAATTGTTCTTGTGGTGAGGAGGGCTGTAGCCTCCTGATAGGCCCGGGCACTATATAAGCTGCTGTTATATACCCTGTCCTGAGTTGTTCTTGTGGTGAGGAGGGCTGTAGCCCTCTGATAGGCCCGGGCACTATATAAGCTGCTGTTATATACCCTGTCCTGAGTATTTCTTGTGGTGAGGAGGGCTGTAGCCCCTGATAGGCCCGGGCACTATATAAGCTGCTGCTATATACCCTGTCCTGAGTTGTTCTTGTAGTGAGGGGGGCTGTAGCCCCTGATAGGCCCGGGCACTATATAAGCTGCTGCTATATACCCTGTCCTGAGTTGTTCTTGTGGTGAGGGGGGCTGTAGCCCCTGATAGGCCCGGGCACTATATAAGCTGCTGTTATATACCCTGTCCTGAGTTGTTCTTGTGGTGAGGAGGGCTGTAGCCCCTGATAGGCCCGGGCACTATATAAGCTGCTGTTATATACCCTGTCCTGAGTTGTTCTTGTGGTGAGGAGGGCTGTAGCCCCTGATAGGCCCGGGCACTATATAAGCTGCTGTTATATACCCTTTCCTGAGTTGTTCTTGTGGTGAGGAGGGCTGTAGCCCCTGATAGGCCCAGGCACTATATAAGCTGCTGTTATATACCCTGTCCTGAGTTGTTCTTGTGGTGAGGAGGGCTGTAGCCCCTGATAGGCCCGGGCACTATATAAGCTGCTGTTATATACCCTGTCCTGAGTTGTTCTTGTGATGAGGGGGGCTGTAGCCCCTGATAGGCCCGGGCACTATATAAGCTGCTGCTATATACCCTGTCCTGAGTTATTCTTGTGGTGAGGAGGGCTGTAGCCCCTGATAGGCCCGGGCACTATATAAGCTGCCGCTATATACCCTGTCCTGAGTTGTTCTTGTGCTGAGGAGGGCTGTAGCCCCTGATAGGCCCGGGCACAATATAAGCTGCTGTTATATACCCTGTCCTGAGTTGTTCTTGTAGTGAGGGGGGCTGTAGCCCCTGATAGGCCCGGGCACTATATAAGCTGCTGCTATATACCCTGTCCTGAGTTGTTCTTGTGGTGAGGGGGGCTGTAGCCCCTGATAGGCCCGGACACTATATAAGCTGCTGTTATATACCCTGTCCTGAGTTGTTCTTGTGGTGAGGAGGGCTGTAGCCCCTGATAGGCCCGGGCACTATATAAGCTGCTGTTATATACCCTGTCCTGAGTTGTTCTTGTGGTGAGGGGGGCTGTAGCCTCTGATAGGCCCGGGCACTATATAAGCTGCTGTTATATACCCTGTCCTGAGTTGTTCTTGTGGTGAGGAGGGCTGTAGCCCCCTGATAGGCCCGGGCACTATATAAGCTGCTGTTATATACACTGTCCTGAATTGTTCTTGTGGTGAGGAGGGCTGTAGCCCCTGATAGGCCCGGGCACTATATAAGCTGCTGTTATATACCCTGTCCTGAGTTGTTCTTGTGGTGAGGGGGGCTGTAGCCTCTGATAGGCCCGGGCACTATATAAGCTGCTGTTATATACCCTGTCCTGAGTTGTTCTTGTGGTGAGGAGGGCTGTAGCCCCCTGATAGGCCCGGGCACTATATAAGCTGCTGTTATATACCCTGTCCTGAGTTGTTCTTGTGGTGAGGGGGGCTGTAGCCCCCTGATAGGCCCGGGCACTATATAAGCTGCTGCTATATACCCTGTCCTGCGTTGTTCTTGTGGTGAGGAGGGCTGTAGCCCCCTGATAGGCCCGGGCACTATATAAGCTGCTGTTATATACCCTGTCCTGAGTTGTTGTTGTGGTGAGGAGGGCTGTAGCCCCTGATAGGCCCGGGCACTATATAAGCTGCTGTTATATACCCTGTCCTGAGTTGTTCTTGTGATGAGGGGGGCTGTAGCCCCTGATAGGCCCGGGCACTATATAAGCTGCTGTTATATACCCTGTCCTGAGTTGTTCTTGTGGTGAGGAGGGCTGTAGCCCCCTGATAGGCCCGGGCACTATATAAGCTGCTGTTATATACCCTGTCCTGAGTTGTTCTTGTGGTGAGGAGGGCTTTGGCCCCTGATAGGCCCGGGCACTATATAAGCTGCTGTTATATACCCTGTCCTGAGTTGTTCTTGTGGTGAGGAGGGCTGTAGCCTCCTGATAGGCCCGGGCACTATATAAGCTGCTGTTATATACCCTGTCCTGAGTTGTTCTTGTGATGAGGGGGGCTGTAGCCCCCTGATAGGCCCGGGCACTATATAAGCTGCTGTTATATACCGTTGTTCTTGTGATGAGGAGGACTGTAGCCCCTGATAGGCCCGGGCACTATATAAGCTGCTGCTATATACCCTGTCCTGAGTTGTTCTTGTAGTGAGGAGGGCTGTAGCCCCCTGATAGGCCCGGGCACTATATGAGGAGGGCTGTAGCCTCCTGATAGGCCCGGGCACTATATGAGGAGGGCTGTAGCCTCCTGATAGGCCCGGGCACTATATAAGCTGCTGTTATATACCCTGTCCTGAGTTGTTCTTGTGATGAGGGGGGCTGTAGCCCCCTGATAGGCCCGGGCACTATATAAGCTGCTGTTATATACCCTGTCCTGAGTTGTCCTTGTGGTGAGGAGGGCTGTAGCCCCTGATAGGCCCGGGCACTATATAAGCTGCTGTTATATACCCTGTCCTGAGTTGTCCTTGTGGTGAGGAGGGCTGTAGCTCCTGATAGGCCCGGGCACTATATAAGCTGCTGTTATATACACTGTCCTGAGTTTCTCTTGTGGTGAGGGGGGCTGTAGCCCCTGATAGGCCCGGGCTCTATATAAGCTGCTGTTATATACACTGTCCTGAGTTTCTCTTGTGGTGAGGGGGGCTGTAGCCCCCGATAGGCCCGGGTACTATATAAGCTGCTGCTAAATACCCTGTCCTAAGTTGTCCTTGTGGTGAGGGGGGCTGTAGCCCCTGATAGGCCCGGGCACTATATAAGCTGCTGTTATATACCCTGTCCTGAGTTGTTCTTGTGGTGAGGGGGGCTGTAGCCCCTGATAGGCCCGGGCACTATATAAGCTGCTGTTATATACCCTGTCCTGAGTTGTTCTTGTGGTGAGGAGGGCTGTAGCTCCTGATAGGCCCGGGCACTATATAAGCTGCTGTTATATACCCTGTCCTGAGTTGTTCTTGTGATGAGGGGGGCTGTAGCCCCCTGATAGGCCCGGGCACTATATAAGCTGCTGCTATATACCCTGTCCTGAGTTGTTCTTGTGGTGAGGGGGGCTGTAGCCCCTGATAGGCCCGGGCACTATATAAGCTGCTGTTATATACCCTGTCCTGAGTTGTTCTTGTGGTGAGGGGGGCTGTAGCCCCTGATAGGCCCGGGCACTATATAAGCTGCTGTTATATACCCTGTCCTGAGTTGTTCTTGTGGTGAGGAGGGCTGTAGCCCCTGATAGGCCCGGGCACTATATAAGCTGCTGCTATATACCCTGTCCTGAGTTGTACTTGTGGTGAGGGGGGCTGTAGCCCCCTGATAGGCCCGGGCACTATATAAGCTGCTGCTATATACCCTGTCCTGAGTTGTACTTGTGTTGAGGTGGGCTGTAGCCCCCTGATAGGCCCGGGTACTATATAAGCTGCTGTTATATACCCTGTCCTGAGTTGTTCTTGTAGTGAGGAGGGCTGTAGCCCCTGATAGGCCCGGGTACTATATAAGCTGCTGTTATATACCCTGTCCTGAGTTGTTCTTGTGGTGAAGAGGGCTGTAGCCCCTGATAGGCCCGGGCACTATATAAGCTGCTGTTATATACCCTGTCCTGAGTTTTTCTTGTGGTGAGGAGGGCTGTAGACCCTGATAGGCCCGGGCACTATATAAGCTGCTGTTATATACACTGTCCTGAGTTGTTCTTGTGATGAGGAGGGCTGTAGCCCCCTGATAGGCCCGGGCACTATATAAGCTGCTGTTATATACCCTGTCCTGAGTTGTTCTTGTGGTGAGGAGGGCTGTAGCCCCCTGATAGGCCCGGGCACTATATAAGCTGCTGTTATATACCCTGTCCTGAGTTGTTCTTGTGGTGAGGAGGGCTGTAGCCCCTGATAGGCCCGGGCACTATATAAGCTGCTGCTATATACCCTGTCCTGAGTTGTTCTTGTGGTGACGAGGGCTGTAGCCCCCTGATAGGCCCGGGCACTATATAAGCTGCTGTTATATACCCTGTCCTGAGTTGTTCTTGTGGTGAGGGGGGCTGTAGCCCCTGATAGGCCCGGGCACTATATAAGCTGCTGTTATATACCCTGTCCTGAGTTGTTCTTGTGATGAGGGGGGCTGTAGCCCCTGATAGGCCCGGGCACTATATAAGCTGCTGTTATATACCCTGTCCTGAGTTGTTCTTGTGATGAGGGGGGCTGTAGCCCCTGATAGGCCCGGGCACTATATAAGCTGCTGTTATATACCCTGTCCTGAGTTGTTCTTGTGATGAGGAGGGCTGTAGCCCCTGATAGGCCCGGGCACTATATAAGCTGCTGTTATATACCCTGTCCTGAGTTGTTCTTGTGGTGAGGAGGGCTGTAGCCCCCCGATAGTCCCGGGCACTATAGAAGCTGCTGTTATATACCCTGTCCTGAGTTGTTCTTGTGGTGAGGAGGGCTGTAGCCCCTGATAGGCCCGGGCACTATATAAGCTGCTGTTATATACCCTGTCCTGAGTTGTTCTTGTGGTGAGGGGGGCTGTAGCCCCTGATAGGCCCGGGCTCTATATAAGCTGCTGTTATATACCCTGTCCTGAGTTGTTCTTGTAGTGAGGAGGGCTGTAGCCCCCTGATAGGCCCGGGCACTATATAAGCTGCTGTTATATACCCTGTCCTGAGTTGTTCTTGTGGTGAGGAGGGCTGTAGCCCCCGATAGGCCCGGGCACTATATAAGCTGCTGTTATATACCCTGTCCTGAGTTGTTCTTGTGGTGAGGAGGGCTGTAGCCCCTGATAGGCCCGGGCACTATATAAGCTGCTGTTATATACCCTGTCCTGAATTGTTCTTGTGGTGAGGAGGGCTGTAGCCTCCTGATAGGCCCGGGCACTATATAAGCTGCTGTTATATACCCTGTCCTGAGTTGTTCTTGTGGTGAGGAGGGCTGTAGCCCCCGATAGGCCCGGGCACTATATAAGCTGCTGCTATATACCCTGTCCTGAATTGTTCTTGTGGTGAGGAGGGCTGTAGCCTCCTGATAGGCCCGGGCACTATATAAGCTGCTGTTATATACCCTGTCCTGAGTTGTTCTTGTGATGAGGAGGGCTGTAGCCCCCTGATAGGCCCGGGCACTATATAAGCTGCTGTTATATACCCTGTCCTGAGTTGTTCTTGTGGTGAGGGGGGCTGTAGCCCCTGATAGGCCCGGGTACTATATAAGCTGCTGCTAAATACCCTGTCCTGAGTTGTTCTTGTGGTGAGGAGGGCTGTAGCCCCTGATAGGCCCGGGCACTATATAAGCTGCTGTTATATACCCTGTCCTGAGTTGTTCTTGTGGTGAGGAGGCCTGTAGCCCCCTGATAGGCCCGGGCACTATATAAGCTGCTGCTATATACCCTGTCCTGAGTTGTTCTTGTGGTGAGGAGGGCTGTAGCCTCCTGATAGGCCCGGGCACTATATAAGCTGCTGTTATATACCCTGTCCTGAGTTGTTCTTGTGGTGAGGGGGCTGTAGCCCCTGATACGCCCGGGTACTATATAAGCTGCTGCTATATACCCTGTCCTGAGTTGTACTTGTGGTGAGGGGGGCTGTAGCCACCTGATAGGCCTGGGCACTATATAAGCTGCTGCTATATACCCTGTCCTGAGTTGTACTTGTGGTGAGGGGGGCTGTAGCCCCCTGATAGGCCCGGGCACTATATAAGCTGCTGTTATATACCCTGTCCTGAGTTGTTCTTGTGGTGAGGAGGGCTGTAGCCCCTGATAGGCCCGGGCACTATATAAGCTGCTGTTATATACCCTGTCCTGAGTTGTTCTTGTGGTGAGGAGGGCTGTAGCCCCTGATAGGCCCGGGCACTATATAAGCTGCTGTTATATACCCTGTCCTGAGTTGTTCTTGTGGTGAGGAGGGCTGTAGCCCCTGATAGGCCCGGGCACTATATAAGCTGCTGCTATATACCCTGTCCTGAGTTGTTCTTGTGGTGAGGAGGGCTGTAGCCCCTGATAGGCCCGGGCACTATATAAGCTGCTGTTATATACCCTGTCCTGAGTTGTTCTTGTGGTGAGGAGGGCTGTAGCCCCTGATAGGCCCGGGCACTATATAAGCTGCTGTTATATACCCTGTCCTGAGCATTTCTTGTGGTGAGGAGGGCTGTAGCCCCTGATAGGCCCGGGCACTATATAAGCTGCTGCTATATACCCTGTCCTGAGTTGTTCTTGTGGTGAGGAGGGCTGTAGCCCCTGATAGGCCCGGGCACTATATAAGCTGCTGTTATATACCCTGTCCTGAGTTGTTCTTGTGGTGAGGGGGGCTGTAGCCCCTGATAGGCCCGGGCACTATATAAGCTGCTGTTATATACCCTGTCCTGAGTTGTTCTTGTGGTGAGGAGGGCTGTAGCCCCTGATAGGCCCGGGCACTATATAAGCTGCTGTTATATACCCTGTCCTGAGTTGTTCTTGTGATTAGGGGGGCTGTAGCCCCTGATAGGCCCGGGCACTATATAAGCTGCTATTATATACCCTGTCCTGAGTTGTTCTTGTGATTAGGGGGGCTGTAGCCCCTGATAGGCCCGGGCACTATATAAGCTGCTGTTATATACCCTGTCCTGAGTTGTTCTTGTGATTAGGGGGGCTGTAGCCCCTGATAGGCCCGGGCACTATATAAGCTGCTGTTATATACCCTGTCCTGAGTTGTTCTTGTGGTGAGGAGGGCTGTAGCCCCCTGATAGGCCCGGGCACTATATAAGCTGCTGTTATATACCCTGTCCTGAGTTGTTCTTGTGGTGAGGGGGCTGTAGCCCCTGATAGGCCCGGGCACTATATAAGCTGCTGCTAAATACCCTGTCCTGAGTTGTCCTTGTGGTGAGGAGGGCTGTAGCCCCTGATAGGCCCGGACACTATATAAGCTGCTGTTATATACCCTGTCCTGAGTTGTTCTTGTGGTGACGAGGGCTGTAGCCCCTGATAGGCCCGGACACTATATAAGCTGCTGTTATATACCCTGTCCTGAGTTGTTCTTGTGGTGACGAGGGCTGTAGCCCCTGATAGGCCCGGACACTATATAAGCTGCTGTTATATACCCTGTCCTGAGTTGTTCTTGTGGTGAGGGGGGCTGTAGCCCCTGATAGGCCCGGGCACTATATAAGCTGCTGTTATATACCCTGTCCTGAGTTGTTCTTGTGGTGAGGGGGGCTGTAGCCCCTGATAGGCCCGGGCACTATATAAGCTGCTGTTATATACCCTGTCCTGAGTTGTTCTTGTGGTGAGGGGGGCTGTAGCCTCTGATAGGCCCGGGCACTATATAAGCTGCTGTTATATACCCTGTCCTGAGTTGTTCTTGTGGTGAGGAGGGCTGTAGCCCCCTGATAGGCCCGGGCACTATATAAGCTGCTGTTATATACACTGTCCTGAATTGTTCTTGTGGTGAGGAGGGCTGTAGCCCCTGATAGGCCCGGGCACTATATAAGCTGCTGTTATATACCCTGTCCTGAGTTGTTCTTGTGGTGAGGGGGGCTGTAGCCTCTGATAGGCCCGGGCACTATATAAGCTGCTGTTATATACCCTGTCCTGAGTTGTTCTTGTGGTGAGGAGGGCTGTAGCCCCCTGATAGGCCCGGGCACTATATAAGCTGCTGTTATATACCCTGTCCTGAGTTGTTCTTGTGGTGAGGGGGGCTGTAGCCCCCTGATAGGCCCGGGCACTATATAAGCTGCTGCTATATACCCTGTCCTGCGTTGTTCTTGTGGTGAGGAGGGCTGTAGCCCCCTGATAGGCCCGGGCACTATATAAGCTGCTGTTATATACCCTGTCCTGAGTTGTTGTTGTGGTGAGGAGGGCTGTAGCCCCTGATAGGCCCGGGCACTATATAAGCTGCTGTTATATACCCTGTCCTGAGTTGTTCTTGTGATGAGGGGGGCTGTAGCCCCTGATAGGCCCGGGCACTATATAAGCTGCTGTTATATACCCTGTCCTGAGTTGTTCTTGTGGTGAGGAGGGCTGTAGCCCCCTGATAGGCCCGGGCACTATATAAGCTGCTGTTATATACCCTGTCCTGAGTTGTTCTTGTGGTGAGGAGGGCTTTGGCCCCTGATAGGCCCGGGCACTATATAAGCTGCTGTTATATACCCTGTCCTGAGTTGTTCTTGTGGTGAGGAGGGCTGTAGCCTCCTGATAGGCCCGGGCACTATATAAGCTGCTGTTATATACCCTGTCCTGAGTTGTTCTTGTGATGAGGGGGGCTGTAGCCCCCTGATAGGCCCGGGCACTATATAAGCTGCTGTTATATACCGTTGTTCTTGTGATGAGGAGGACTGTAGCCCCTGATAGGCCCGGGCACTATATAAGCTGCTGCTATATACCCTGTCCTGAGTTGTTCTTGTAGTGAGGAGGGCTGTAGCCCCCTGATAGGCCCGGGCACTATATGAGGAGGCCTGTAGCCTCCTGATAGGCCCGGGCACTATATGAGGAGGGCTGTAGCCTCCTGATAGGCCCGGGCACTATATAAGCTGCTGTTATATACCCTGTCCTGAGTTGTTCTTGTGATGAGGGGGGCTGTAGCCCCCTGATAGGCCCGGGCACTATATAAGCTGCTGTTATATACCCTGTCCTGAGTTGTCCTTGTGGTGAGGAGGGCTGTAGCCCCTGATAGGCCCGGGCACTATATAAGCTGCTGTTATATACCCTGTCCTGAGTTGTCCTTGTGGTGAGGAGGGCTGTAGCTCCTGATAGGCCCGGGCACTATATAAGCTGCTGTTATATACACTGTCCTGAGTTTCTCTTGTGGTGAGGGGGGCTGTAGCCCCTGATAGGCCCGGGCTCTATATAAGCTGCTGTTATATACACTGTCCTGAGTTTCTCTTGTGGTGAGGGGGGCTGTAGCCCCCGATAGGCCCGGGTACTATATAAGCTGCTGCTAAATACCCTGTCCTAAGTTGTCCTTGTGGTGAGGGGGGCTGTAGCCCCTGATAGGCCCGGGCACTATATAAGCTGCTGTTATATACCCTGTCCTGAGTTGTTCTTGTGGTGAGGGGGGCTGTAGCCCCTGATAGGCCCGGGCACTATATAAGCTGCTGTTATATACCCTGTCCTGAGTTGTTCTTGTGGTGAGGAGGGCTGTAGCTCCTGATAGGCCCGGGCACTATATAAGCTGCTGTTATATACCCTGTCCTGAGTTGTTCTTGTGATGAGGGGGGCTGTAGCCCCCTGATAGGCCCGGGCACTATATAAGCTGCTGCTATATACCCTGTCCTGAGTTGTTCTTGTGGTGAGGGGGGCTGTAGCCCCTGATAGGCCCGGGCACTATATAAGCTGCTGTTATATACCCTGTCCTGAGTTGTTCTTGTGGTGAGGGGGGCTGTAGCCCCTGATAGGCCCGGGCACTATATAAGCTGCTGTTATATACCCTGTCCTGAGTTGTTCTTGTGGTGAGGAGGGCTGTAGCCCCTGATAGGCCCGGGCACTATATAAGCTGCTGCTATATACCCTGTCCTGAGTTGTACTTGTGGTGAGGGGGGCTGTAGCCCCCTGATAGGCCCGGGCACTATATAAGCTGCTGCTATATACCCTGTCCTGAGTTGTACTTGTGTTGAGGTGGGCTGTAGCCCCCTGATAGGCCCGGGTACTATATAAGCTGCTGTTATATACCCTGTCCTGAGTTGTTCTTGTAGTGAGGAGGGCTGTAGCCCCTGATAGGCCCGGGTACTATATAAGCTGCTGTTATATACCCTGTCCTGAGTTGTTCTTGTGGTGAAGAGGGCTGTAGCCCCTGATAGGCCCGGGCACTATATAAGCTGCTGTTATATACCCTGTCCTGAGTTTTTCTTGTGGTGAGGAGGGCTGTAGACCCTGATAGGCCCGGGCACTATATAAGCTGCTGTTATATACACTGTCCTGAGTTGTTCTTGTGATGAGGAGGGCTGTAGCCCCCTGATAGGCCCGGGCACTATATAAGCTGCTGTTATATACCCTGTCCTGAGTTGTTCTTGTGGTGAGGAGGGCTGTAGCCCCCTGATAGGCCCGGGCACTATATAAGCTGCTGTTATATACCCTGTCCTGAGTTGTTCTTGTGGTGAGGAGGGCTGTAGCCCCTGATAGGCCCGGGCACTATATAAGCTGCTGCTATATACCCTGTCCTGAGTTGTTCTTGTGGTGACGAGGGCTGTAGCCCCCTGATAGGCCCGGGCACTATATAAGCTGCTGTTATATACCCTGTCCTGAGTTGTTCTTGTGGTGAGGGGGGCTGTAGCCCCTGATAGGCCCGGGCACTATATAAGCTGCTGTTATATACCCTGTCCTGAGTTGTTCTTGTGATGAGGGGGGCTGTAGCCCCTGATAGGCCCGGGCACTATATAAGCTGCTGTTATATACCCTGTCCTGAGTTGTTCTTGTGATGAGGGGGGCTGTAGCCCCTGATAGGCCCGGGCACTATATAAGCTGCTGTTATATACCCTGTCCTGAGTTGTTCTTGTGATGAGGAGGGCTGTAGCCCCTGATAGGCCCGGGCACTATATAAGCTGCTGTTATATACCCTGTCCTGAGTTGTTCTTGTGGTGAGGAGGGCTGTAGCCCCCCGATAGTCCCGGGCACTATAGAAGCTGCTGTTATATACCCTGTCCTGAGTTGTTCTTGTGGTGAGGAGGGCTGTAGCCCCTGATAGGCCCGGGCACTATATAAGCTGCTGTTATATACCCTGTCCTGAGTTGTTCTTGTGGTGAGGGGGGCTGTAGCCCCTGATAGGCCCGGGCTCTATATAAGCTGCTGTTATATACCCTGTCCTGAGTTGTTCTTGTAGTGAGGAGGGCTGTAGCCCCCTGATAGGCCCGGGCACTATATAAGCTGCTGTTATATACCCTGTCCTGAGTTGTTCTTGTGGTGAGGAGGGCTGTAGCCCCCGATAGGCCCGGGCACTATATAAGCTGCTGTTATATACCCTGTCCTGAGTTGTTCTTGTGGTGAGGAGGGCTGTAGCCCCTGATAGGCCCGGGCACTATATAAGCTGCTGTTATATACCCTGTCCTGAATTGTTCTTGTGGTGAGGAGGGCTGTAGCCTCCTGATAGGCCCGGGCACTATATAAGCTGCTGTTATATACCCTGTCCTGAGTTGTTCTTGTGGTGAGGAGGGCTGTAGCCCCCGATAGGCCCGGGCACTATATAAGCTGCTGCTATATACCCTGTCCTGAATTGTTCTTGTGGTGAGGAGGGCTGTAGCCTCCTGATAGGCCCGGGCACTATATAAGCTGCTGTTATATACCCTGTCCTGAGTTGTTCTTGTGATGAGGAGGGCTGTAGCCCCCTGATAGGCCCGGGCACTATATAAGCTGCTGTTATATACCCTGTCCTGAGTTGTTATTGTGGTGAGGGGGGCTGTAGCCCCTGATAGGCCCGGGTACTATATAAGCTGCTGCTAAATACCCTGTCCTGAGTTGTTCTTGTGGTGAGGAGGGCTGTAGCCCCTGATAGGCCCGGGCACTATATAAGCTGCTGTTATATACCCTGTCCTGAGTTGTTCTTGTGGTGAGGAGGCCTGTAGCCCCCTGATAGGCCCGGGCACTATATAAGCTGCTGCTATATACCCTGTCCTGAGTTGTTCTTGTGGTGAGGAGGGCTGTAGCCTCCTGATAGGCCCGGGCACTATATAAGCTGCTGTTATATACCCTGTCCTGAGTTGTTCTTGTGGTGAGGGGGCTGTAGCCCCTGATACGCCCGGGTACTATATAAGCTGCTGCTATATACCCTGTCCTGAGTTGTACTTGTGGTGAGGGGGGCTGTAGCCACCTGATAGGCCTGGGCACTATATAAGCTGCTGCTATATACCCTGTCCTGAGTTGTACTTGTGGTGAGGGGGGCTGTAGCCCCCTGATAGGCCCGGGCACTATATAAGCTGCTGTTATATACCCTGTCCTGAGTTGTTCTTGTGGTGAGGAGGGCTGTAGCCCCTGATAGGCCCGGGCACTATATAAGCTGCTGTTATATACCCTGTCCTGAGTTGTTCTTGTGGTGAGGAGGGCTGTAGCCCCTGATAGGCCCGGGCACTATATAAGCTGCTGTTATATACCCTGTCCTGAGTTGTTCTTGTGGTGAGGAGGGCTGTAGCCCCTGATAGGCCCGGGCACTATATAAGCTGCTGCTATATACCCTGTCCTGAGTTGTTCTTGTGGTGAGGAGGGCTGTAGCCCCTGATAGGCCCGGGCACTATATAAGCTGCTGTTATATACCCTGTCCTGAGTTGTTCTTGTGGTGAGGAGGGCTGTAGCCCCTGATAGGCCCGGGCACTATATAAGCTGCTGTTATATACCCTGTCCTGAGCATTTCTTGTGGTGAGGAGGGCTGTAGCCCCTGATAGGCCCGGGCACTATATAAGCTGCTGCTATATACCCTGTCCTGAGTTGTTCTTGTGGTGAGGAGGGCTGTAGCCCCTGATAGGCCCGGGCACTATATAAGCTGCTGTTATATACCCTGTCCTGAGTTGTTCTTGTGGTGAGGGGGGCTGTAGCCCCTGATAGGCCCGGGCACTATATAAGCTGCTGTTATATACCCTGTCCTGAGTTGTTCTTGTGGTGAGGAGGGCTGTAGCCCCTGATAGGCCCGGGCACTATATAAGCTGCTGTTATATACCCTGTCCTGAGTTGTTCTTGTGATTAGGGGGGCTGTAGCCCCTGATAGGCCCGGGCACTATATAAGCTGCTATTATATACCCTGTCCTGAGTTGTTCTTGTGATTAGGGGGGCTGTAGCCCCTGATAGGCCCGGGCACTATATAAGCTGCTGTTATATACCCTGTCCTGAGTTGTTCTTGTGATTAGGGGGGCTGTAGCCCCTGATAGGCCCGGGCACTATATAAGCTGCTGTTATATACCCTGTCCTGAGTTGTTCTTGTGGTGAGGAGGGCTGTAGCCCCCTGATAGGCCCGGGCACTATATAAGCTGCTGTTATATACCCTGTCCTGAGTTGTTCTTGTGGTGAGGGGGCTGTAGCCCCTGATAGGCCCGGGCACTATATAAGCTGCTGCTAAATACCCTGTCCTGAGTTGTCCTTGTGGTGAGGAGGGCTGTAGCCCCTGATAGGCCCGGACACTATATAAGCTGCTGTTATATACCCTGTCCTGAGTTGTTCTTGTGGTGACGAGGGCTGTAGCCCCTGATAGGCCCGGACACTATATAAGCTGCTGTTATATACCCTGTCCTGAGTTGTTCTTGTGGTGACGAGGGCTGTAGCCCCTGATAGGCCCGGACACTATATAAGCTGCTGTTATATACCCTGTCCTGAGTTGTTCTTGTGGTGAGGGGGGCTGTAGCCCCTGATAGGCCCGGGCACTATATAAGCTGCTGTTATATACCCTGTCCTGAGTTGTTCTTGTGGTGAGGGGGGCTGTAGCCCCTGATAGGCCCGGGCACTATATAAGCTGCTGTTATATACCCTGTCCTGAGTTGTTCTTGTGGTGAGGAGGGCTGTAGCCCCTGATAGGCCCGGGCACTATATAAGCTGCTGTTATATACCCTGTCCTGAGTTATTCTTGTGGTGAGGAGGGCTGTAGCCCCTGATAGGCCCGGGCACTATATAAGCTGCTGTTATATACCCTGTCCTGAGTTGCTCTTGTGGTGAGGAGGGCTGTAGCCCCCTGATAGGCCCGGGCACTATATAAGCTGCTGCTATATACCCTGTCCTGAGTTGTTCTTGTGGTGAGGAGGGCTGTAGCCCCCCGATAGTCCCGGGCACTATATAAGCTGCTGTTATATACCCTGTCCTGAGTTGTTCTTGTGGTGAGGAGGGCTGTAGCCCCTGATAGGCCCGGGCACTATATAAGCTGCTGTTATATACCCTGTCCTGAGTTGTTCTTGTGGTGAGGAGGGCTGTAGCCCCCTGATAGGCCCGGGCACTATATAAGCTGCTGTTATATACCCTGTCCTGAGTTGTTCTTGTGGTGAGGAGGGCTGTAGCCCCCTGATAGGCCCGAGCACTATATAAGCTGCTGTTATATACCCTGTCCTGAGTTGTTCTTGTGGTGAGGAGGGCTGTAGCCCCTGATAGGCCCGGGCACTATATAAGCTGCTGTTATATACCCTGTCCTGAGTTGTTCTTGTGGTGAGGAGGGCTGTAGCCCCTGATAGGCCCGGGCACTATATAAGCTGCTGTTATATACCCTGTCCTGAGTTGTTCTTGTGGTGAGGGGGGCTGTAGCCCCTGAGAGGCCCGGGCACTATATAAGCTGCTGTTATATACCCTGTCCTGAGTTGTTCTTGTAATGAGGAGGGCTGTAGCCCTCTGATAGGCCCGGGCACTATATAAGCTGCTGCTATATACCCTGTCCTGAGTTGTTCTTGTGGTGAGGAGGGCTGTAGCCCCTCATAGGCCCGGGCACTATATAAGCTGCTGTTATATACCCTGTCCTGAGTTGTTCTTTTGGTGAGGAGGGCTGTAGCCCCTGATAGGCCCGGGCACTATATAAGCTGCTGTTATATACCCTGTCCTGAGTTGTTCTTGTGATGAGGGGGGCTGTAACCCCTGATAGGCCCGGGCACTATATAAGCTGCCATTATATACCCTGTCCTGAGTTGTTCTTGTGGTGAGGAGGGCTGTAGCCCCCTGATAGGCCCGGGCACTATATAAGCTGCTGTTATATACCCTGTCCTGAGTTGTTCTTGTGGTGAGGAGGGCTGTAGCCCCCTGATAGGCCCGGGCACTATATAAGCTACTGTTATATACCCTGTCCTGAGTTGTTCTTGCGGTGAGGGGGGCTGTAGCCCCTGATAGGCCCGGGCACTATATAAGCTGCTGTTATATACCCTGTCCTGAGTTGTTCTTGTGGTGAGGAGGGCTGTAGCCCCCTGATAGGCCCGGGCACTATATAAGCTGCTGTTATATACCCTGTCCTGAGTTGTTCTTGTGGTGAGGGGGCTGTAGCCCCTGATAGGCCCGGGCACTATATAAGCTGCTGCTAAATACCCTGTCCTGAGTTGTCCTTGTGGTGAGGAGGGCTGTAGCCCCTGATAGGCCCGGACACTATATAAGCTGCTGTTATATACCCTGTCCTGAGTTGTTCTTGTGGTGACGAGGGCTGTAGCCCCTGATAGGCCCGGACACTATATAAGCTGCTGTTATATACCCTGTCCTGAGTTGTTCTTGTGGTGACGAGGGCTGTAGCCCCTGATAGGCCCGGACACTATATAAGCTGCTGTTATATACCCTGTCCTGAGTTGTTCTTGTGGTGAGGGGGGCTGTAGCCCCTGATAGGCCCGGGCACTATATAAGCTGCTGTTATATACCCTGTCCTGAGTTGTTCTTGTGGTGAGGGGGGCTGTAGCCCCTGATAGGCCCGGGCACTATATAAGCTGCTGTTATATACCCTGTCCTGAGTTGTTCTTGTGGTGAGGAGGGCTGTAGCCCCTGATAGGCCCGGGCACTATATAAGCTGCTGTTATATACCCTGTCCTGAGTTATTCTTGTGGTGAGGAGGGCTGTAGCCCCTGATAGGCCCGGGCACTATATAAGCTGCTGTTATATACCCTGTCCTGAGTTGCTCTTGTGGTGAGGAGGGCTGTAGCCCCCTGATAGGCCCGGGCACTATATAAGCTGCTGCTATATACCCTGTCCTGAGTTGTTCTTGTGGTGAGGAGGGCTGTAGCCCCCCGATAGTCCCGGGCACTATATAAGCTGCTGTTATATACCCTGTCCTGAGTTGTTCTTGTGGTGAGGAGGGCTGTAGCCCCTGATAGGCCCGGGCACTATATAAGCTGCTGTTATATACCCTGTCCTGAGTTGTTCTTGTGGTGAGGAGGGCTGTAGCCCCCTGATAGGCCCGGGCACTATATAAGCTGCTGTTATATACCCTGTCCTGAGTTGTTCTTGTGGTGAGGAGGGCTGTAGCCCCCTGATAGGCCCGAGCACTATATAAGCTGCTGTTATATACCCTGTCCTGAGTTGTTCTTGTGGTGAGGAGGGCTGTAGCCCCTGATAGGCCCGGGCACTATATAAGCTGCTGTTATATACCCTGTCCTGAGTTGTTCTTGTGGTGAGGAGGGCTGTAGCCCCTGATAGGCCCGGGCACTATATAAGCTGCTGTTATATACCCTGTCCTGAGTTGTTCTTGTGGTGAGGGGGGCTGTAGCCCCTGAGAGGCCCGGGCACTATATAAGCTGCTGTTATATACCCTGTCCTGAGTTGTTCTTGTAATGAGGAGGGCTGTAGCCCTCTGATAGGCCCGGGCACTATATAAGCTGCTGCTATATACCCTGTCCTGAGTTGTTCTTGTGGTGAGGAGGGCTGTAGCCCCTCATAGGCCCGGGCACTATATAAGCTGCTGTTATATACCCTGTCCTGAGTTGTTCTTTTGGTGAGGAGGGCTGTAGCCCCTGATAGGCCCGGGCACTATATAAGCTGCTGTTATATACCCTGTCCTGAGTTGTTCTTGTGATGAGGGGGGCTGTAACCCCTGATAGGCCCGGGCACTATATAAGCTGCCATTATATACCCTGTCCTGAGTTGTTCTTGTGGTGAGGAGGGCTGTAGCCCCCTGATAGGCCCGGGCACTATATAAGCTGCTGTTATATACCCTGTCCTGAGTTGTTCTTGTGGTGAGGAGGGCTGTAGCCCCCTGATAGGCCCGGGCACTATATAAGCTACTGTTATATACCCTGTCCTGAGTTGTTCTTGCGGTGAGGGGGGCTGTAGCCCCTGATAGGCCCGGGCACTGATATGACGTCCAGCTGGTTCTCACTTACTCACTAAGCTATTGACCTCCAGATGTTGCAAAACTACAACTCCCAGCATGCCAGGACAGCCTGTCTGGGCATGCTGGGGTTTGTAGTTTTGAAACGTCTGGAGGTCCACAGTTTGGAGACCGCTGATGTAATGTATTGGGGGGGGGGGGGGGTCTTTACTTTTACCTCACAGATAATTAGGGGGAGAGGATTAGAATTTTGCCCCCTTATGTAGGACCCCCATAGGTAGTTTGCCCCTGTAGGCAGTTTGCCCCTGTATGTAGGACCCCTATAGGTAGTGTGCCCCCATATGTAGGACCCCTATAGGTAGTGTGCCCCCGTATGTAGGACCCCTATAGGTAGTGTGCCCCCATATGTAGGACTCCTATAGGTGGTTTGCCCCCCCCATATTTAGGACCCCTATAGGTGGTTTGCCCCCCTTGTGTAGGACCCCTATAGGTAGTTTGTCCCCTGTATGTAGGACCCCTATAGGTAGTTTGCCCCCCCTGTGTGTAGGACCCCTATAGGTAGTTTGCCCCTGTATTTAGGACCCCTATAGGTAGTTTGCCCCGTGTGTAGGACCCCTATAGGTAGTTTGCCCCCCCCCCCCTATATGTAGGACCCCTATAGGTAGTTTGCCCCCTGTATGTAGGACCCCTGTAGGTAGTTTGTCCCCTGTATGTAGGACCCCTGTAGGTAGTTTGCCCCCTGTATGTAGGACCGGGTGCGGTAAGGGTCTGGTCCTGGATATGTAGGACCCCTATGGATAGTTTGCCCCCTGTATGTAGGACCGGGTGCGGTAAGGGTCCCGTCCTGGATATGTAGGATCCCTATAGGTAGTTTGCCCCCTGTATGTAGGACCGGGTGCGGTAAGGGTCCCGTCCTGGATATGTAGGACTCCTATAGGTAGTTTGCCCCCTGTATGTAGGACCGGGTGCGGTAAGTAAGGGTCCGGTCCTGGATATGTAGGACCCCTATAGGCAGTTTGCCTCCCTGTATGTAGGACTGGGTGCGGTAAGGGTCTGGTCCTGGATTTATAGGACCCCTATAGGTAGTTTGCCCCCTGTATGTAGGACCGGGTGCGGTAAGGGTCCGGTCCTGGATATGTAGGACCCCTATAGGTAGTTTGCCCCCCCGTATGTAGGACCGGTTGCGGTAAGGGTCCCGTCCTGGATATGTAGGACCCCTATAGGTAGTTTGCCCATCTGTATGTAGGACCGGGTGCGGTAAGGGTCCGGTCCTGGATATGTAGGACCTCTATAGGTAGTTTGCCCCCTGTATGTAGGACCGGGTGCGGTAAGGGTCCGATCCTGGATATGTAGGACCTCTATAGGTAGTTTGCCCCCTGTATGTAGGACCGGGTGCGGTAAGGGTCCGGTCCTGGATATGTAGGACCCCTATAGGTAGTTTGCCCCCCTGTATATAGGACCGGGTGCGGTAAGGGTCCGGTCCTGGATATGTAGGACCCCTATAGGTAGTTTTCCCCCCTGTATATAGAACCGGGTGCGGTAAGGGTCCGGTCCTGGATATGTAGGACCCCTATAGGTAGTTTGCCCCCCTGTATGTAGGACCCGGTGCGGTAAGGGTCCGGTCCTGGATATGTAGGACCCCTATAGGTAGTTTGCCCCCCTGTATATAGGACTGGGTGTGGTAAGGGTCCGGTCCTGGATATGTAGGACCCCTATAGGTAGTTTGCCCCCCTGTATATAGGACCGGGTGCGGTAAGGGTCCGGTCCTGGATATGTAGGACCCCTATAGGTAGTTTGCCCCCTGTATGTAGGACCGGGTGCGGTAAGGGTCCGGTCCTGGATATGTAGGACCCCTATAGGTAGTTTGCCCCCTGTATATAGGACAGGGTGTGGTAAGGGTCCGGTCCTGGATATGTAGGACCCCTATAGGTAGTTTGCCCCCTGTATGTAGGACCGGGTGCGGTAAGGGTCCGGTCCTGGATATGTAGGACCCCTATAGGTAGTTTGCCCCCTGTATGTAGGACCGGGTGTGGTAAGGGTCCGGTCCTGGATATGTAGGACCCCTATAGGTAGTTTGCTCCCTGTATGTAGGACCGGGTGCGGTAAGGGTCCCGTCCTGGATATGTAGGACCCCTATAGGTAGTTTGCTCCCTGTATGTAGGACCGGGTGCGGTAAGGGTCCGGTCCTGGATATGTAGGACCCCTACAGGTAGTTTTCCCCCTGTATGTAGGACCGGGTGCTGTAAGGGTCCGTTCCTGGATATGTAGGACCCCTATAGGTAGTTTGCCCCCTGTATGTAGGACCGGGTGAGGTAAGGGTCCGGTCCTGGATATGTAGGACCCCTATAGGTAGTTTACCCCCTGTATGTAGGACCGGGTGCGGTAAGGGTCCGGTCCTGGATATGTAGGACCCCTGTAGGTAGTTTGCCCCCCTGTATGTAGGAACGGGTGCAGTGAGGGTCCAGTCCTGGATATGTAGGACCCCTATAGGTAATTTGCCCCCCTGTATGTAGGACCGGGTGTGGTAAGGGTCCGGTCCTGGATATATAGGACCCCTATAGGTAGTTTGCCCACTGTATATAGGACCGGGTGCGGTAAGGGTCCGTTCCTGGATATACAGGACCCCTATAGGTAGTTTGCCCCCCTGTATGTAGGACCGGGTGCGGTAAGGGTCCGGTCCTGGGTATGTAGGACCCCTATAGGTAGTTTGCTCCCTGTATGTAGAACTCAGTGCGGTAAGGGTCCGATCCTGGATATATAGGACCCCTATAGATAGTTTGCTCCCTGTATGTAGGACCCGGTGCGGTAAGGGTCCGGTCCTGGATATGTAGGACCCCTATAGGTAGTTTGCCCCCCTGTATATAGGACTGGGTGTGGTAAGGGTCCGGTCCTGGATATGTAGGACCCCTATAGGTAGTTTGCCCCCCTGTATATAGGACCGGGTGCGGTAAGGGTCCGGTCCTGGATATGTAGGACCCCTATAGGTAGTTTGCCCCCTGTATGTAGGACCGGGTGCGGTAAGGGTCCGGTCCTGGATATGTAGGACCCCTATAGGTAGTTTGCCCCCTGTATATAGGACAGGGTGTGGTAAGGGTCCGGTCCTGGATATGTAGGACCCCTATAGGTAGTTTGCCCCCTGTATGTAGGACCGGGTGCGGTAAGGGTCCGGTCCTGGATATGTAGGACCCCTATAGGTAGTTTGCCCCCTGTATGTAGGACCGGGTGTGGTAAGGGTCCGGTCCTGGATATGTAGGACCCCTATAGGTAGTTTGCTCCCTGTATGTAGGACCGGGTGCGGTAAGGGTCCCGTCCTGGATATGTAGGACCCCTATAGGTAGTTTGCTCCCTGTATGTAGGACCGGGTGCGGTAAGGGTCCGGTCCTGGATATGTAGGACCCCTACAGGTAGTTTTCCCCCTGTATGTAGGACCGGGTGCTGTAAGGGTCCGTTCCTGGATATGTAGGACCCCTATAGGTAGTTTGCCCCCTGTATGTAGGACCGGGTGAGGTAAGGGTCCGGTCCTGGATATGTAGGACCCCTATAGGTAGTTTACCCCCTGTATGTAGGACCGGGTGCGGTAAGGGTCCGGTCCTGGATATGTAGGACCCCTGTAGGTAGTTTGCCCCCCTGTATGTAGGAACGGGTGCAGTGAGGGTCCAGTCCTGGATATGTAGGACCCCTATAGGTAATTTGCCCCCCTGTATGTAGGACCGGGTGTGGTAAGGGTCCGGTCCTGGATATATAGGACCCCTATAGGTAGTTTGCCCACTGTATATAGGACCGGGTGCGGTAAGGGTCCGTTCCTGGATATACAGGACCCCTATAGGTAGTTTGCCCCCCTGTATGTAGGACCGGGTGCGGTAAGGGTCCGGTCCTGGGTATGTAGGACCCCTATAGGTAGTTTGCTCCCTGTATGTAGAACTCAGTGCGGTAAGGGTCCGATCCTGGATATATAGGACCCCTATAGATAGTTTGCTCCCTGTATGTAGGACCGGGTGCGGTAAGGGGTCCGGTCCTGGATATGTAAGACCCCTGTAGGTGTAGGTAGCCCCCTGTATATAGGACCGGGTGCGGTAAGGGTCTGGTCCTGGATATGTAGGACCCCTATAGGTAGTTTGCCCCCTGTATGTAGGACTGGGTGCGGTAAGGGTCCGGTCCTGGATATGTAGGACCCCTATAGGTAGTTTGCCCACTGTATGTAGGACTGGGAGCGGTAAGGGTCCGGTCCTGGATATGTAGGACCCCTATAGGTAGTTTGCCCCCCCTGTATGTAGGACCGGGTGCGGTAAGGGTCCGGTCCTTGATATGTAGGACCCCTATAGGTAGTTTGCTCCCTGTATGTAGGTCCGGGTGTGGTAAGGGTCCGGTCCTGGATATGTAGGACCCCTATAGGTAGTTTGCCCACTGTATATAGGACCGGGTGCGGTAAGGGTCCGGTCCTGGATATGTAGGACCCCTATAGGTAGTTTGCCCACTGTATATAGGACCGGGTGCGGTAAGGGTCCGGTCCTGGATATGTAGAACCCCTATAGGTAGTTTTCCCCTTGTATATAGGACCGGGTGCGATAAGGGTCCGGTCCTGGATATGTAGGACCCCTATAGGTAGTTTGCTCCCTGTATATAGGACTGGGTGCGGTAAGGGTCCGGTTCTGGATATATGACCCCTGTAGGTAGTTTGCCCCCCCCCCCCCCTGTATGTAGGACCAGGTACGGTAAGGGTCCCGTCCTGGATATATAGGACCCCTATAGGTAGTTGGCTCCCTGTATGTAGGACCGGGTGCGGTAAGGGTCCGGTCCTGGATATGTAGGACCCCTATAGGTAGTTTGCCCCCCCCTGTATGTAGGACCGGGTGCGGTAAGGGTCCGGTCCTGGATATGTAGGACCCCTATAGGTAGTTTGCCCCCCTGTATGTAGGACCGGGTGCGGTAAGGGTCTGGTCCTGGATATGTAGGACCCATATAGGTAGTTTGCCCCCTGTATGTAGGACTGGGTGCGGTAAGGGTCCGGTCCTGGATATGTAGGACCCCTATAGGTAGTTTGCCCCCTGTATGTAGGACCGGGTGCTGTAAGGGTCCGGTCCTGGATATGTAGGACCCCTATAGGTAGTTTGCCCCCTGTATGTAGGATTGGGTGCGGTAAGGGTCCGGTCCTGGATATGTAGGACCCCTATAGGTAGTTTGCTCCCTGTATGTAGGACCGGGTGCGGTAAGGGTCCGGTCCTGGATATGTAGGACCCCTATAGTTAGTTTGCCCCCCTGTATGTAGGATTGGGTGCAGTAAGGGTCCGGTCCTGGATATGTAGGACCCCTATAGGTAGTTTGCTCCCTGTATGTAGGACCGGGTGCGGTAAGGGTCCGGTCCTGGATATGTAGGACCCCTATAGGTAGTTTGACCCCTGTATGTAGGAACGGGTGCAGTAAGGGTCCGGTCCTGGATATGTAGGACCCCTATAGGTAATTTGCCCCCTGTATGTAGGACCGGGTGCGGTAAGTAAGGGTCCGGTCCTGGATATGTAGGACCCCTATAGGTAGTTTGCCCCCTGTATATAGGACCGGGTGCGGTAAGGGTCCGGTCCTGGATATGTAGGACCCCTATAGGTAGTTTGCCCCCTGTATGTAGGACTGGGTGCGGTAAGGGTCCGGTCCTGGATATGTAGGACCCCTATAGGTAGTTTGCCCCCTGTATGTAGGACCGGGTGCTGTAAGGGTCCGGTCCTGGATATGTAGGACCCCTATAGGTAGTTTGCCCACTGTATGTAGGAACGGGTGCAGTAAGAGTCCGGTCCTGGATATGTAGGACCCCTATAGGTAGTTTGCCCCCTGTATGTAGGATTGGGTGCGGTAAGGGTCCGGTCCTGGATATGTAGGACCCCTATAGGTAGTTTGACCCCTGTATGTAGGAACGGGTGCAGTGAGGGTCCGGTCCTGGATATGTAGGACCCCTATAGGTAATTTGCCCCCTGTATGTAGGACCGGGTGCGGTAAGTAAGGGTCCGGTCCTGGATATGTAGGACCCCTATAGGTAGTTTGCCCCCCTGTATGTAGGATTGGGTGCGGTAAGGGTCCGGTCCTGGATATGTAGGACCCCTATAGGTAGTTTGACCCCTGTATGTAGGAACGGGTGCAGTGAGGGTCCGGTCCTGGATATGTAGGACCCCTATAGGTAATTTGCCCCCTGTATGTAGGACCGGGTGCGGTAAGTAAGGGTCCGGTCCTGGATATGTAGGACCCCTATAGGTAGTTTGCCCCCTGTATATAGGACCGGGTGCGGTACGGGTCCGGTCCTGGATCGCAGCCTCAGAGCATTGTCCCATCTTTTGTGTCCATGGATATTAATGGCAGGTTCTCCTCCTCTAGGACCGTATCCAGTACTATGGGTCCTCAGCCCGCTACAAGGAAGAGGTAAAGGAAGGTGAGTAGGGTGAGGGTCACATGACCCAGTGCCAGCAGGCAGATGCTTCTCTTTTCAAGCACTAATCCTTATTTACAGACAAGGATCGGCGTGACGTTTGTCCAGGGGGCGAGGTACGAGGAGGAGAAGAGATAACATGTCCTCCGGTCCCTCCACAGGACGTCATCTCCACAGGTGGGGCCCCATCACTGCCCGGAGGACCTACCTGAGTACCCTCTGTATATAACGCCACTTCTATTCTGTCTCCTCTTATCAGCCGGAAAGAGACGCCTGAAGCGCAAGAACGTCAAGTGTTGCTGTTAACCGCTTCCTGGTGCAGGTGATGCCGGGAGCGTAGTCAGAGCAGCCACCAGACCGGAGGATTTTATCCAACACTTTCAGAAGGAGGAGCACAGTATGGTGAGGAGGAGGAGGGCACTATGGTGAGGAGGAGGAGGAGGGCACTATGGTGAGGAGGAGGAGGGCACTATGGTGAGGAGGAGGAGGAGGGCACTATGGTGAGGAGGAGGGCACTATGGTGAGGAGGAGGGCACTATGGTGAGGAGGAGGAGGGTGCTATGGTGAGGAGGAGGAGGAGGGCGCTATGGTGAGGAGGAGGAGGGTGCTATGGTGAGGAGGAGGAGGAGGGCACTATGGTGAGGAGGAGGGCACTATGGTGAGGAGGAGGGCACTATGGTGAGGAGGAGGGCACTATGGTGAGGAGGAGGAGGGTGCTATGGTGAGGAGGAGGAGGAGGGCGCTATGGTGAGGAGGAGGAGGGTGCTATGGTGAGGAGGAGGAGGAGGGCACTATGGTGAGGAGGAGGGCACTATGGTGAGGAGGAGGAGGAGGGCACTATGGTGAGGAGGAGGGCACTATGGTGAGGAGGAGGGCACTATGGTGAGGAGGAGGAGGAGGGCACTATGGTGAGGAGGAGGAGGAGGGCACTATGGTGAGGAGGAGGAGGAGGGCACTATGGTGAGGAGGAAGAGGAGGGCACTATGGTGAGGAGGAGGAGGAGGGCACTATGGCACTATGTCCCAATAGAGGACAAAACACTCCCAATAGAGGACGAAACACTCCCAATAGGGGACAAAACACTCCCACTAGGTTACAAAACACTCCCACTAGGGGACAAAACACTCCCACTAGGGGACAAAACACTCCCAATAGGGGACAAAACACTCCCAATAGGGGACAAAACACTCCCACTAGGGGACAAAACACTCCCACTAGGGGACAAAACACTCCCACTAGGGGACAAAACACTCCCACTAGGGGACAAAACACTCCCACTAGGGGACAAAACACTCCCAATAGGGGACAAAACACTCCCAATAGGAGACAAAACACTCCCAATAGGAGACAAAACACTCCCAATAGGGGACAAAACACTCCCAATAGGGGACAAAACACTCCCAATAGGTGACAAAACACTCCCAATAGGGGACAAAACACTCCCAATAGTGGACAAAACACTCCCAATAGAGGACAAAACACTCCCAATAGGAGACAAAACACTCCCAATAGGAGACAAAACACTCCCAATAGGAGACAAAACACTCCCAATAGGGGACAAAACACTCCCAATAGGGGACAAAACACTCCCAATAGAGGACAAAACACTCCCAATAGGGAACAAAACACTCCCAATTGGAGACAAAACACTCCCAATAGGAGACAAAACACTTCCAATAGGAGACAAAACACTCCCAATAGGGGACAAAACACTCCCAATAGGGGACAAAACACTCCCAATAGAGGACAAAACACTCCCAATAGGGGACAAAACACTTCCAATAGGAGACAAAACACTCCCAATAGTGGACAAAACACTCCCAATAGGGGACAAAACACTCCCAATAGGGGACAAAACACTCCCAATAGGGGACAAAACACTCCCAATAGGGGACAAAACACTCCCAATAGTGGACAAAACACTCCCAATAGAGGACAAAACACTCCCAATAGGGGACAAAACACTCCCAATAGGAGACAAAACACTCCCAATAGAGGACAAAACCCTCCCAATAGGAGACAAAACACTCCCAATAGTGGACAAAACACTCCCAATAGGGGACAAAACACTCCCAATAGGGGACAAAACACTCCCAATAGTGGACAAAACACTCCCAATAGGGGACAAAACCCTCCCAATAGGAGACAAAACACTCCCAATAGTGGACAAAACACTCCCAATAGGGGACAAAACACTCCCAATAGGGGACAAAACACTCTCAATAGTGGACAAAACACTCCCAATAGGGGACAAAACCCTCCCAATAGGAGACAAAACACTCCCAATAGAGGACAAAACACTCCCAATAGGGGACAAAACACTCCCAATAGGAGACAAAACACTCCCAATAGGGGACAAAACACTCCCAATAGGGGACAAAACACTCCCAATAGGGGACAAAACACTCCCAATAGAGGACAAAACACTCCCAATAGGGGACAAAACACTCCCAATAGGAGACAAAACACTCCCAATAGAGGACAAAACACTCCCAATAGAGGACAAAACACTCCCAATAGAGGACAAAACACTCCCAATAGAGGACAAAACACTCCCAATAGAGGGGACAAAACACTCCCAATAGAGGACAAAACACTCCCAATAGAGGACAAAACACTCCCAATAGGGGACAAAACACTCCCAATAGGGGACAAAACACTCCCAATAGTGGACAAAACACTCCCAATAGGGGACAAAACACTCCCAATAGGGGACAAAACACTCCCAATAGTGGACAAAACACTCCCAATAGAGGACAAAACACTCCCAATAGGGGACAAAACACTCCCAATAGGGGACAAAACACTCCCAATAGGAGACAAAACACTCCCAATAGGAGACAAAACACTCCCAATAGAGGACAAAACACTCCCAATAGGGGACAAAACACTCCCAATAGGGGACAAAACACTCCCAATAGGAGACAAAACACTCCCAATAGAGGACAAAACACTCCCAATAGTGGACAAAACACTCCCAATAGGGGACAAAACACTCCCAATAGGGGACAAAACACTCCCAATAGTGGACAAAACACTCCCAATAGAGAGGACAAAACACTCCCGATAGAGGACAAAACACTCCCAATAGAGGACAAAACACTCCCAATAGAGGACAAAACACTCCCAATAGAGGACAAAACACTCCCAATAGAGGGGACAAAACACTCCCAATAGAAGACAAAACACTCCCAATAGGGGGACAAAACACTCCCAATAGAGGACAAAACACTCCCAATAGGGGACGAAACACTCCCAATAGGGGACAAAACACTCCCAATAGGGGACAAAACACTCCCAATAGAGGGACAAAACACTCCCAATAGGGGACAAAACACTCCCAATAGTGGACAAAACACTCCCAATAGGAGACAAAACACTCCCAATAGGGGACAAAACACTCCCAATAGGGGACAAAACACTCCCAATAGGGGACAAAACACTCCCAATAGAGGGACAAAACACTCCCAATAGAGGACAAAACACTCCCAATAGAGGACAAAACACTCCCAATAGGGGACAAAACACTCCCAATAGGGGACAAAACACTCCCAATAGGGGACAAAACACTCCCAATAGGGGACAAAACACTCCCAATAGAGGGGACAAAACACTCCCAATAGGAGACAAAACACTCCCAATAGAGGACAAAACACTCCAAATTGGGGACAAAACACTCCCAATAGGGGACAAAACACTCCCAATAGGGGACAAAACACTCCCAATAGGGGACAAAACACTCCCAATAGGGGACAAAACACTCTCAATAGGAGACAAAACACTCCCAATAGAGGGGACAAAACACTCCCAATAGGGGGGACAATACACTCCCAATAGGAGACAAAACACTCCCAATAGGGGGACAAAACACTCGCAATAGAGGGGACAAAACACTCCCAATAGGGGACAATACACTCCCAATAGGGGGGACAATACACTCCCAATAGGGGGGACAATACACTCCCAATAGGAGACAAAACACTCCCAATAGGGGGACAAAACACTCGCAATAGAGGGGACAAAACACTCCCAATAGGGGACAAAACACTCCCAATAGGGGACAAAACACTCCCAATATAGGGGACAAAACACTCCCAATAGAGGACAAAACACTCCAAATAGGGGACAAAACACTCCCAATAGAGGACAAAACACTCCCAATAGAGGACAAAACACTCCCAATAGGGGACAAAACACTCCCAATAGAGGAGACAAAACACTCCCAATAGGGGACACCTCCCAATAGTGGACAAAACACTCCCAATAGAGGACAAAACACTCCCGATAGAGGACAAAACACTCCCGATAGGGGACAAAACACTCCCAATAGAGGGGACAAAACACTCCCAATAGAGGACAAAACACTCCCAATAGGGGGACAAAACACTCCCAATAGAGGGGACAAAACACTCCCAATAGGGGACAAAACACTCCCAATAGAGGGGACAAAACACTCCCAATAGAGAGGACAAAACACTCCCAATAGGGGACAAAACACTCCCAATAGGGGACAAAACACTCCCAATAGGGGACAAAACACTCCCAATAGGAGACAAAACACTCCCAATAGGAGACAAAACACTTCCAATAGGAGACAAAACACTCCCAATAGTGGACAAAACACTCCCAATAGAGGACAAAACACTCCCAATAGGGGACAAAACACTCCCAATAGTGGACAAAACACTCCCAATAGAGGACAAAACACTCCCAATAGAGGACAAAACACTCCCAATAGGGGACAAAACACTCCCAATAGTGGACAAAACACTCCCAATAGAGGACAAAACACTCCCAATAGGGGACAAAACACTCCCAATAGGGGACAAAACACTCCCAATAGGAGACAAAACACTCCCAATAGAGGACAAAACACTCCCAATAGGAGACAAAACACTCCCAATAGGGGACAAAACACTCCCAGTAGTGGACAAAACACTCCCAATAGAGGACAAAACACTCCCAATAGGGGACAAAACACTCCCAATAGGGGACAAAACACTCCCAATAGAGGACAAAACACTCCCAATAGAGGACAAAACACTCCCAATAGGGGACAAAATACTCCCAATAGAGGACAAAACACTCCCAATAGGGGACAAAATACTCCCAATAGAGGACAAAACACTCCCAATAGTGGACAAAACACTCCCAATAGAGGACAAAACACTCCCAATAGAGGACAAAACACTCCCAATAGAGGACAAAACACTCCCAATAGGGGACAAAACACTCCCAATAGGGGACAAAACACTCCCAATAGGGGACAAAACACTCCCAAT
The DNA here is from genome assembly GCF_029499605.1 of Hyla sarda. Taxonomy (NCBI): domain Eukaryota; kingdom Metazoa; phylum Chordata; class Amphibia; order Anura; family Hylidae; genus Hyla; species Hyla sarda. The sequence goes on from NC_079192.1 coordinate 81,362, forward strand.
AGGGGGACAAAACACTCCCAATAGAGGACAAAACACTCCCAATAGAGGGGACAAAACACTCCCAATAGGGGACAAAACACTCCCAATAGGGGACAAAACACTCACAATAGAGGACAAAACACTCCCAATAGGGGACAAAACACTCCCAATAGGGGACAAAACACTCCCAATAGGGGACAAAACACTCCCAATAGTGGACAAAACACTCCCAATAGGAGACAAAACACTCCCAATAGGGGACAAAACACTCCCAATAGAGGACAAAACACTCCCAATAGGGGACAAAACACTCCCAATAGGAGACAAAACACTCCCAATAGAGGACAAAACACTCCCAATAGAGGACAAAACACTCCCAATAGGAGACAAAACACTCCCAATAGTGGACAAAACACTCCCAATAGGGGACAAAACACTCCCAATAGGGGACAAAACACTCCCAATAGAGGACAAAACACTCCCAATAGAGGACAAAACCCTCCCAATAGAGGACAAAACCCTCCCAATAGGGGACAAAACCCTCCCAATAGAGGACAAAACACTCCCAATAGAGGACAAAACACTCCCAATAGGAGACAAAACACTCCCAATAGGGGACAAAACACTCCCAATAGGGGACAAAACACTCCCAATAGGAGACAAAACACTCCCAATAGGGGACAAAACACTCCCAATAGGGGACAAAACACTCCCAATAGAGGGGAGAAAACACTCCCAATAGAGGGGACAAAACACTCCCAATAGGGGACAAAACACTCCCAATAGGGGACAAAACACTCCCAATAGGGGACAAAATACTCCCAATAGGGGACAAAACACTCTCAATAGGAGACAAAACACTCCCAATAGAGGGGACAAAACACTCCCAATAGGGGGACAATACACTCCCAATAGGGGGGACAATACACTCCCAATAGGAGACAAAACACTCCCAATAGGGGGACAAAACACTCGCAATAGAGGGGACAAAACACTCCCAATAGGGGACAAAACACTCCCAATAGGGGACAAAACACTCCCAATATAGGGGACAAAACACTCCCAATAGAGGACAAAACACTCCAAATAGGGGACAAAACACTCCCAATAGAGGACAAAACACTCCCAATAGAGGACAAAACACTCCCAATAGGGGACAAAACACTCCCAATAGAGGAGACAAAACACTCCCAATAGGGGACACCTCCCAATAGTGGACAAAACACTCCCAATAGAGGACAAAACACTCCCAATAGAGGACAAAACACTCCCGATAGGGGACAAAACACTCCCAATAGAGGGGACAAAACACTCCCAATAGAGGACAAAACACTCCCAATAGGGGGACAAAACACTCCCAATAGAGGGGACAAAACACTCCCAATAGGGGACAAAACACTCCCAATAGAGGGGACAAAACACTCCCAATAGAGAGGACAAAACACTCCCAATAGGGGACAAAACACTCCCAATAGGGGACAAAACACTCCCAATAGAGAGGACAAAACACTCCCAATAGGGGACAAAACACTCCCAATAGGGGACAAAACACTCCCAATAGAGGACAAAACACTCCCAATAGAGGACAAAACACTCCCAATAGGGGACAAAATACTCCCAATAGAGGACAAAACACTCCCAATAGTGGACAAAACACTCCCAATAGAGGACAAAACACTCCCAATAGAGGACAAAACACTCCCAATAGAGGGGACAAAACACTCCCAATAGGGGACAAAACACTCCCAATAGAGGACAAAACACTCCCAATAGAGGACAAAACACTCCCAATAGGGGGACAAAACACTCCCAATAGAGGACAAAACACTCCCAATAGGAGACAAAACACTCCCAATAGGGGACAAAACACTCACAATAGAGGACAAAACACTCCCAATAGAGGGACAAAACACTCCCAATAGGGGACAAAACACTCCCAATAGGGGACAAAACACTCCCAATAGGGGACAAAACACTCCCAATAGGGGACAAAACACTCCCAATAGGGGACAAAACACTCCCAATAGGAGACAAAACACTCCCAATAGGGGACAAAACACTCCCAATAGGGGACAGAACACTCCCAATAGGGGACAAAACACTCCCAATAGGGGACAAAACACTCCCAATAGGGGACAAAACACTCCCAATAGAGGACAAAACACTCCAAATTGGGGACAAAACACTCCCAATAGGGGACAAAACACTCCCAATAGGGGACAAAACACTCCCAATAGGGGACAAAACACTCCCAATAGGGGACAAAACACTCCCAATAGGGGACAAAACACTCCCAATAGAGGGGACAAAACACTCCCAATAGAGGGGACAAAACACTCCCAATAGAGGACAAAACACTCCCAATAGGGGACAAAACACTCCCAATAGGGGACAAAACACTCCCAATAGGGGACAAAACACTCCCAATAGGGGACAAAACACTCCCAATAGGGGACAAAACACTCCCAATAGGGGACAAAACACTCCCAATAGTGGACAAAACACTCCCAATAGTGGGGACAAAACACTCCCAATAGAGGGGACAAAACACTCCCAATAGAGGGGACAAAACACTCCCAATAGGAGACAAAACACTCCCAATAGGGGACAAAACACTCCCAATAGGGGACAAAACACTCCCAATAGAGGGGACAAAACACTCCCAATAGAGGACAAAACACTCCAAATAGGGGACAAAACACTCCAAATAGGGGACAAAACACTCCCAATAGGGGACAAAACACTCCCAATAGAGGGGACAAAACACTCCCAATAGGGGACAAAACACTCCCAATAGGAGACAAAACACTCCCAATAGAGGACAAAACACTCCCAATAGGGGACAAAACACTCCCAATAGAGGAGACAAAACACTCCCAATAGGGGACAAAACACTCCCAATAGGGGACAAAACACTCCCAATAGAGGGGACAAAACACTCCCAATAGAGGGTAGAAAACATTCCCAATAGAGGGGACAAAACACTCCCAATAGGGGACAAAACACTCCCAATAGGGGACAAAACACTCCCAATAGGGGACAAAACACTCCCAATAGTGGACAAAACACTCCCAATAGGGGACAAAACACTCCCAATAGGGGACAAAACACTCCCAATAGAGGGGACAAAACACTCCCAATAGGAGACAAAACACTCCCAATATAGAGGACAAAACACTCCCAATATAGGGGACAAAACACTCCCAATAGAGGGGACAAAACACTCCCAATAGGGGACAAAACACTCCCAATAGAGGACAAAACACTCCCAATAGAGGACAAAACACTCCCAATAGGGGACAAAACACTCCCAATAGAGGAGACAAAACACTCCCAATAGGGGACAAAACACTCCCAATAGGGGACAAAACACTCCCAATAGAGGAGACAAAACACTCCCAATAGGGGACACCTCCCAATAGGGGACACCTCCAGACACCTCCCAATAGTGGACAAAACACTCCCAATAGAGGACAAAACACTCCTGATAGGGGACAAAACACTCCCAATAGAGGGGACAAAACACTCCCAATAGAGGACAAAACACTCCCAATAGGGGGACAAAACACTCCCAATAGAGGGGACAAAACACTCCCAATAGAGGGGACAAAACACTCCCAATAGGGGACAAAACACTCCCAATAGAGGACAAAACACTCCCAATAGAGGGGACAAAACACTCCCAATAGAGAGGACAAAACACTCCCAATAGGGGACAAAACACTCCCAATAGGGGACAACCAGGCTTATGTGCCACCCTACCTTGGACACGGCCGGTACAGCCAATAACCCAGTAAGGGGCCCACTGTTCCCCCCCCCCCCCCCCCTGTAGAAGCCCCGGCACAGAAGCAGAAGACTGATGTTTATACAGTGACCTCCTGTTTCTGTACGTTCCCGGCCACATCATTCACCCCACTAACCCTCCCCCCCCCCCCCCCTCCTGGCACTTAATTCCCCTGGGCCAAATCATTCCCCCCCCCCCCCCCCCTTCATTCCCCCCTGTGCCACATAATTTCCTTAATTCCCCTTTTATCCCCCTGTGCCACTTCATCAAGAGAGGGGGGGGGGGGTGGTGATGAATTTACAAAGAGGGTAATGAAGGGGAAATGAAATGGCACAGGGGGGGAACCAATAGGAAATTATGTGGCTAAGGGGGGGGGGGGGGTGATAATTTGGCACAATGCACAGGGAATAAGATGGCACAGGGTATAAAGGGGGGTGAAATGATACACGGGGGGGGGGGGGATAAGGGGAGATTAAACGTCACAGTATTCTGTCATTTAGGGAGAATTTTGAGCCTTTTCCCCAATAGGGGACATCTCTCTATAGGGGACATCTCTCAATAGGGGACATCTCTTAGTAAGGGACATCTCTCAATAGGGGACATCTCTCAAAAGGGGACATCTCTCAATAGGGGACATCTCTTAGTAAGGGACATCTCTCAATAGGGGACATCTCTCAATAGGGGACATCTCTCAATAGGGGTCATCTCTCAGTAGGGGACATCTCAATTAGGGACATCTCTCGATAGGGGACATCTCTCGATAGGGGACTTCTCTCGATAGGGGACATCTCTCGATAGGGGACATCTCTCGATAGCGGACACTTTTTTATTCCCCATGAGTGTCCACTATTGGGAGATTCTACTGTAGTACACCAGGCCCTATATGTTGGAGGAGAGTGCCTGGGTTTGGCCAAGAGTTGCTGGGTTTGGTTCCTTATGAAAGTTTGATTTCCTGTTTTTGTTCTTTTTCATCATAAATGCGCCAAAGTTTTTAACCCCTTCCTGTCATGAGCGGAAATACTTTATGTTAACATGATATTATGTATATTTACGCCATTCAGTTTTATCTATCTATAAAGTGACTGGAGGAGCTTCATAGATGGTGAGTGACGGCTGTCACAGTCAGTGGCACACCGATGCCGCCTGCCATTAACCCTTTAGATGCTGATCACAGCATGTTAAGGAAAAAATGATATTTGTCGGGAGGTGTAGGAAGCTCTCATTGGACTCCCGTGGTGCAATCCAGTGGTCTGATGCCTCTAAATGGTCAACAGAGGTCTCCTCCTTAACTCTGTGCGGCCAGTCATCACTCTTCTTGTACAGTCTGCCTTAGGGCAGAGTGCTGTTAACACTGGTCAATAATTAAAGGGGTACCACAGTGGAAAACAAATGTTTTCAAATCACTTGGTGACAGAAAGTTAAACAGATTTGTAAATTACTTCTTATATAAAAAATCTTAATCCTTTCAGAACTTATCAGCTGCTGTATGCTCCACGGTAAGTTGTGTAGGCCTTTCCAGTCTGACCACAGTGCTCTCTGCTGACACCTGTGTAAGGAACTGTCCGGAGCAGGAGAGGTTTGCTTTGGGGACTTGCTCCTATTCTGGACAGTTCCTGCCATGGACAGAGGTGTCAGCAGAGAGTACTGTGGTCAGATTGGAAAGAACTACACAACTTTCTGTGGAGCGTACAGCAGCTGATAAGTACTGGAAGGGTTAAGATTTTTATATAGAAGTTATTCACAGATCTGTAGAACTTTCTGGCACCAGTTGATTTCAGAACTTTTTTTTTCCACTGGAGTACCCCTTTAAAGAAGATCTCCAAGGTTTTTTATAGTATAACATGGGCTGTTATTAGAGAATAATCTAGAGGTTCTTGTGTATGCCTTGTGCTACGCCCCCTCCTTATATCTCTATGGGAGAGCCGTTTGGCTATCTTCGGGGGCTTCATACAGGAGATCTTGGGGGCCCCTGCGCTCAGACCACCAGCAATCTAAAAGTTATCCCCTATCATGATAGTAGGGGATACGTTTTTTCCATGAGACTTTTCCTTTAATAGCCAATGAGCCTCATGTTAATGCCACAGTATGGCTGCTGACCATGTCCATCCATTTCTGATCCGCTCCACCCATCATGGTCACATGTCATCTTCATTAGATTCCATATATGATCGGCAGAGACCAGCATCTTTTGGAAGAACAGATCAGGCTACTTAGAGGACAATGGAAGTCCAGCCTGGTGCTAGAAGTGGTGGATGAGATGAAGGACTTTAGGTTTCTTGTTATTTAGATCATATTTTTTTAACAAAGCAACTCGACTTTTATTGGAAAAAAACACAAGATGACATAGCAACAATGGGAAAACATCAGCCACACAACAAAGTACAGTTCTACTGAGCACTGTCAGTGATAAACCGTGATCCCGACTGGTTGGTCGGCATAAAAATCGGCAACAGCGACAAGCAAGACCAGAGCGGCAGCCAAACAAAGCAATGGCAGAAGCAACAAGGGAAATGTCTCCTCCTCCTACTCACATGACGTGCAGACACGTCAAGAAGGAACATTGGTGGATGTCCATGTCCATTGGGGAGTCCAAGTCCTTGAGATGGTCCAAAACTCAGAACCTTATAGATGCTGTTCGAAGAGATTCACCATGTTAGACTCTTGGAGAGATCCATCACGTTAGATTTTAGAGAGATCCATTACGTTAGACTCTTGGAGATATTGATTACGTTAGACTCTCGGAGAGATCCATCACATTAGACTCTTGGAGAGATCCATCACGTTAGACTTTAGAGAGATCCATCACATTAGACTTTAGAGAGATCCATCACGTTGGACTCTTGAAAACATCCATCACATCAGACTCTTGGAGAGATCCATCACGTTAGACTCTTGGAGAGGTACATCACATTATATTTTAGAGAGATCCATCACGTTAGACTCTTGGAGATATTGATAACGTTAGACTCTCGGAGAGATCCATCACATTAGACTCTTGGAGAGATCCATCACGTTAGACTTTAGAGAGATCCATTACGTTAGACTCTTGGAGATATTGATTACGTTAGACTCTCGGAGAGATCCATCACATTAGACTCTTGGAGAGATCCATCACGTTAGACTTTAGAGAGATCCATCACATTAGACTTTAGAGAGATCCATCACGTTGGACTCTTGAAAACATCCATCACATCAGACTCTTGGAGAGATCCACCATGTTAGACTCTTGGAGAGATCCATCACATTAGATTTTAGAGAGATCCATTACGTTAGACTCTTGGAGAGATTGATTACGTTAGACTCTCGGAGAGATCCATCACATTAGACTCTTGGAGAGATCCATCACATTAGATTTTAGAGAGATCCATTACGTTAGACTCTTGGAGAGATTGATTACGTTAGACTCTCAGAGAGATCCATCACATTAGACTCTTGGAGAGATCCATCACGTTAGACTCTTGGAGAGATCCATCACGTTAGACTCTTGGAGAGGTCCATCACATTAGACTCCAGCAGTAAAGCAGCTTGGCAGTCTATGCCAAAAGGTTGTAAACTCAATGTTGTAAAGTTCGGAGCAGCACTTAAGGGGGCACTCTGGAGACAAGGACTCATGGAGGAGATATATGTAATATAGAATTCCCCTGTAGATGGCACCAGACAATGAAGTGGTAACAGTTATAGCGAGCCCTGTCGCTGATAGGAATTACTTCATCATTCCTGGCACCTGCTATAGCTGGAGCGAGAACGTTTTACACATTTATGGTGATTCCGGCCACTGATTAATATATTTAGACATTTCCAAGCGTGAAGAAGGTTTCCACATTTCTGGGTACTAGAAACTTCTTTGAACCTCCCAGACTTCCCCACTCAAGGCATTGGCAGCTCCCTCCAAGGTCCACGTGAAGAGAGCGATTTGCTTCCGTAGTCGACTGTCATCGATGTCCTCCTGATCCTCAGTGAGATGTTCCATCAGGGCCTCCAGGGTATGCTCCCCCCGACCCAGGAGGATGTGCCGATACGGAAAGTCAATGGCGGATACATACTGAGAAAGGAAATAGAACTCCACCTGTGGAAGATGAGGAGGGGCAGAAGTTCAAGTCTGGGGCAAAAAACTAAGATGTTCAAAAAAATTCATCTAAACAGAAGATTTTGCTAATACCCCCACCGAAGTCACTCACCCTCATATTGTCCCCACAGAAGTCACTCACCCTCATAATGGTCCCAACAGAAGTCACTCACCCTCATGATGGTCCCAACAGAAGTCACTCACCCTCATAATGGTCCCAACAGAAGTCACTCACCCTCATAATGGTCCCAACAGAAGTCACTCACCCTCATAATACTCCAACAGAAGTCACTCACCCTCATAATGGTCCCAACAGAAATCACTCACCCTCATAATGGTCCCAACAGAAGTCACTCACCCTCATAATGGTCCCAACAGAAGTCACTCACCCTCATAATGGTCCCAACAGAAGTCACTCACCCTCATAATACTCCAACAGAAGTCACTCACCCTCATAATGGTCCCAACAGAAGTCACTCACCCTCATAATGGTCCCAACAGAAATCACTCACCCTCATAATGGTCCCAACAGAAATCACTCACCCTCATAATGGTCCCAACAGAAGTCACTCACCCTCATAATGGCCCCAACAGAAGTCACTCACCCTCATAATACTCCCACAGAAGTCACTCACCCTCATAATGGTCCAAACAGAAATCACTATCCCTCATAATGATCCCAACAGAAGTCACTCACCCTCATAATGGTCCCACAGAAGTCACTCACCCTCATAATGGTCCCACAGAAGTCACTCACCCTCATAATACTCCCACAGAAGTCACTCACCCTCACAATAGTCCCACAGAAGTCACTCGCCCTCATAATGATCCCACAGAAGTCACTCACCCTCATAATGGTCTCACAGAAGTCACTAACCCTCATACTACTCCCACAGAAGTCACTCACCCTCATAATGGTCCCAACAGAAGTCACTCACCCTTATAATGGTCCCACAGAAGTCACTCACCCTCATAATACTCCCACAGAAGTCACTCACCCTCATAATGGTCCCAACAGAAGTCACTCACACTCATAATACTCCCACAGAAGTCACTCACCCTCATAATGGTCCCAACAGAAATCACTCACCCTCATAATGGTCCCAACAGAAATCGCTCACCCTCATAATGGTCCCAACAGAAATCACTCACCCTCATAATGGTCCCAACAGAAGACACTCACCCTCATAATACTCCCACAGAAGTCACTCACCCTCATAATGGTCCCAACAGAAGTCACTCACCCTCATAATGGTCCCAACAGAAGTCACTCACCCTCATAATGGTCCCAACAGAAATCACTCACCCTCATAATAGTCCCAACAGAAATCACTCACCCTCACAATGGTCCCAACAGAAATCACTCACCCTCATAATGGTCCCAACAGAAATCACTCACCCTCACAATGGTCCCAACAGAAATCACTCACCCTCATAATGGTCCCAACAGAAATCACTCACCCTCATAATGGTCCCAACAGAAATCACTCACCCTCATAATGATCCCAACAGAAGTCACTCACCCTCATAATGGTCCCACAGAATTCACTCACCCTCATAATACTCCCACAGAAGTCACTCACCCTCACAATAGTCCCACAGAAGTCACTCGCCCTCATAATGATCCCACAGAAGTCACTCACCCTCATAATGGTCTCACAGAAGTCACTCACCCTCATAATACTCCCTCAGAAGTCACTCACCCTCATAATGGTCCCAACAGAAGTCACTCACCCTCATACTACTCCCACAGAAGTCACTCACCCTCATAATGGTCCCAACAGAAGTCACTCACCCTCATAATGGTCCCAACAGAAGTCACTCACCCTCATAATACTCCAACAGAAGTCACTCACCCTCATAATGGTCCCAACAGAAGTCACTCACCTTCATAATGGTCCCAACAGAAATCACTCACCCTCATAATGGTCCCAACAGAAATCACTCACCCTCATAATGGTCCCACAGAAGTCACTCACCCTCATAATGGTTCCAACAGAAGTCACTCACCCTTATAATGGTCCCACAGAAGTCACTCACCCTCATAATACTCCCACAGAAGTCACTCACCCTCATAATGGTCCCAACAGAAGTCACTCACCCTCATAATACTCCCACAGAAGTCACTCACCCTCATAATGGTCCCAACAGAAATCACTCACCCTCATAATGGTCCCAACAGAAGTCACTCACCCTCATAATACTCCCACAGAAGTCACTCACCCTCATAATGGTCCCAACAGAAGTCACTCACCCTCATAATGGTCCCAACAGAAGTCACTCACCCTCATAATGGTCCCAACAGAAATCACTCACCCTCATAATGGTCCCAACAGAAGTCACTCACCCTCATAATACTCCCACAGAAGTCACTCACCCTCATAATGGTCCCAACAGAAGTCACTCACCCTCATAATACTCCCACAGAAGTCACTCACCCTCATAATGGTCCCAACAGAAATCACTCACCCTCATAATGGTCCCAACAGAAATCACTCACCCTCATAATGGTCCCAACAGAAATCACTCACCCTCATAATGGTCCCAACAGAAGTCACTCACCCTCATAATACTCCCACAGAAGTCACTCACCCTCATAATGGTCCCAACAGAAGTCACTCACCCTCATAATGGTCCCAACAGAAGTCACTCACCCTCATAATGGTCCCAACAGAAATCACTCACCCTCATAATGGTCCCAACAGAAGTCACTCACCCTCATAATACTCCCACAGAAGTCACTCACCCTCATAATGGTCCCAACAGAAGTCACTCACCCTCATAATGGTCCCAACAGAAGTCACTCACCCTCATAATGGTCCCAACAGAAATCACTCACCCTCATAATGGTCCCAACAGAAATCACTCACCCTCACAATGGTTCCAACAGAAATCACTCACCCTCATAATGGTCCCAACAGAAATCACTCACCCTCACAATGGTCCCAACAGAAATCACTCACCCTCATAATGGTCCCAACAGAAATCACTCACCCTCATAATGGTCCCAACAGAAATCACTCACCCTCATAATGGTCCCACAGAATTCACTCACCCTCATAATACTCCCACAGAAGTCACTCACCCTCACAATAGTCCCACAGAAGTCACTCGCCCTCATAATGATCCCACAGAAGTCACTCACCCTCATAATGGTCTCACAGAAGTCACTCACCCTCATAATACTCCCTCAGAAGTCACTCACCCTCATAATGGTCCCAACAGAAGTCACTCACCCTCATACTACTCCCACAGAAGTCACTCACCCTCATAATGGTTCCAACAGAAGTCACTCACCCTTATAATGGTCCCACAGAAGTCACTCACCCTCATAATACTCCCACAGAAGTCACTCACCCTCATAATGGTCCCAACAGAAGTCACTCACCCTCATAATACTCCCACAGAAGTCACTCACCCTCATAATGGTCCCAACAGAAATCACTCACCCTCATAATGGTCCCAACAGAAATCACTCACCCTCATAATGGTCCCAACAGAAGTCACTCACCCTCATAATACTCCCACAGAAGTCACTCACCCTCATAATGGTCCCAACAGAAGTCACTTACCCTCATAATGGTCCCAACAGAAGTCACTCACCCTCATAATGGTCCCAACAGAAATCACTCACCCTCATAATGGTCCCAACAGAAGTCACTCACCCTCATAATACTCCAACAGAAGTCACTCACCCTCATAATGGTCCCAACAGAAATCATTCACCCTCATAATGGTCCCAACAGAAATCACTCACCCTCATAATGGTCCCCAACAGAAATCGCTCACCCTCATAATGGTCCCAACAGAAATCACTCACCCTCATAATAATCCCGCAGAAGTCACTCACCCTCATAATGGTCCCACAGAAGTCACTCACCCTCATAATGGTCCCATCAGAAGTCACTCGCCCTCATAATGGTCCCACAGAAGTCATTCACCCTCATAATGGTCCCAACAGAAGTCACTCACCCTCATAATGGTCCCACAGAAGTCACTCACCCTCATAATGGTCCCACAGAAGTCACTCACCCTCATAATGGTCCCACAGAAGTCATTCACCCTCATAATGGTCCCACAGAATTCACTCACCCTCATAATACTCCCACTCGCCCTCATAATGATCCCACAGAAGTCACTCGCCCTCATAATGATCCCACAGAAGTCACTCACCCTCATAATGGTCTCACAGAAGTCACTCACCCTCATAATACTCCCACAGAAGTCACTCACCCTCATACTACTCCCTCAGAAGTCACTCACCCTCATAATGGTCCCAACAGAAGTCACTCACCCTCATACTACTCCCAACAGAAGTCACTCACCCTCATAATGGTCCCAACAGAAGTCACTCACCCTTATAATGGTCCCACAGAAGTCACTCACCCTCATAATACTCCCACAGAAGTCACTCACCCTCATAATACTCCCACAGAAGTCACTCACCCTCATAATACTCCGACAGAAGTCACTCACCCTCATAATGGTCCCAACAGAAATCACTCACCCTCATAATGGTCCCAACAGAAGTCACTCACCCTCATAATGGTCCCACAGAAGTCACTCACCCTCATAATGGTCCCACAGAAGTCACTCACCCTCACAATAGTCCCACAGAAGTCACTCGCCCTCATAATGGTCCCACAGAATTCACTCACCCTCATAATACTCCCACAGAAGTCACTCACCCTCACAATAGTCCCACAGAAGTCACTCACCCTCATAATGGTCCCACAGAAGTCATTCACCCTCATAATGGTCCCACAGAATTCACTCACCCTCATAATACTCCCACAGAAGTCACTCACTCTCACAATGGTCATACAGAAGTCACTCGCCCTCATAATGATCCCACAGAAGTCACTCGCCCTCATAATGATCCCACAGAAGTCACTCGCCCTCATAATGATCCCACAGAAGTCACTCACCCTCATAATGGTCTCACAGAAGTCACTCACCCTCATAATACTCCCACAGAAGTCACTCACCCTCATAATGGTCCCAACAGAAGTCACTCACCCTCATACTACTCCCAACAGAAGTCACTCACCCTCATAATGGTCCCAACAGAAGTCACTCACCCTTATAATGGTCCAACAGAAGTCACTCACCCTCATAATACTCCCACAGAAGTCACTCACCCTCATAATACTCCCACAGAAGTCACTCACCCTCATAATACTCCCACAGAAGTCACTCACCCTCATAATGGTCCCAACAGAAATCACTCACCCTCATAATGGTCCCAACAGAAGTCACTCACCCTCATAATGGTCCCACAGAAGTCACTCACCCTCATAATGGTCCCACAGAAGTCACTCACCCTCATAATGGTCCCACAGAAGTCACTCGCCCTCATAATGGTCCCACAGAATTCACTCACCCTCATAATACTCCCACAGAAGTCACTCACCCTCACAATAGTCCCACAGAAGTCACTCGCCCTCATAATGATCCCACAGAAGTCACTCACCCTCATAATGGTCTCACAGAAGTCACTCACCCTCATAATACTCCCTCAGAAGTCACTCACCCTCATAATGGTCCCAACAGAAGTCACTCACCCTCATACTACTTAGAAGTCACTCACCCTCATACTACTCCCTCAGAAGTCACTCACCCTCATAATGGTCCCAACAGAAGTCACTCACCCTCATACTACTCCCAACAGAAGTCACTCACCCTCATAATGGTCCCAACAGAAGTCACTCACCCTTATAATGGTCCCACAGAAGTCACTCACCCTCATAATACTCCCACAGAAGTCACTCACCCTCATAATACTCCCACAGAAGTCACTCACCCTCATAATACTCCCACAGAAGTCACTCACCCTCATAATGGTCCTCAAAGAAGTCACTCACCCTCATAATGGTCCCAACAGAAGTCACTCACCCTCATAATGGTCCCACAGAAGTCACTCACCCTCATGATGCGCACATTGAAGAACTGGATGACCTTCTCATTGTGGAGATCAGAATGGGTAATGGCTTTTCTCAGTCTTTGTGTCGCTCGATTGTAATCCCCCCGAGCAGAATACAGCCACTCAAAAGTGAGACCCCGGGTCTGCAAGACAAAACATGGTATGATGTAAATGGCCGCTCTCCCCGATACCCTAAAACATTTAAATTCTTCCGGGCTACAGGAACTATACAGTGTGACTATGTCTGACTATGAAGAACAGCGAGGAGGAATATGTGGAAGGTTATCTATCAGGGTCAGCTGGACCCTCTGGGGTGGGAACAAGGAGGATAGACATGATGACTGGAGATAGTCCATAGTCTGGACCTGCCTTCAGAAATACCTTTTTAGGACTGTAAGACTAGTATCTGAGGAGCGCTGGACCGATTCTTCGCTGTTCTCCTCGACCATAATTTGGACCCTTACCTTCAGCTTGTCCTGATAAGTCTGTAAATTCACCAAGTGTTTGAGCAGGACCTCATTGTATGCGGTGTAATCCAGGGGAAGAATGTGGTCATGGGAAAGCTTGATCAGAGCGAGTCCGGCAACCTGGGCCACACTGAGAGCGACCGATGGAAGACGATTGTTCATGATGGAGTTCAGATTCTGATATGTATCGTCTTTCGTGTCCAGGAACTTATACGGCTTCAAGTTCTAGAGGACATGAATGAAACCTTTACTAATAGAGTACAGAGCGGAGGTCCCCAACCCAATCCTCCAGGACCACCAACAGTGCAGGATGTAAATATTCCCTGTTCTGGACCTTGAGGACTGGGTCGTGGACCTCTGGTGTAGATCACAGTGTATGAGGACAAGGATAGTAGATAGAGGACTGGATGACGATGTTACCTCCACAAAAGAAAACTCCAGTGCAGGAACCCCGGCAAATGCAGTGAAAGCAAAGGCACTGCTGTCCTTCCTGAGAGGAGCCATGCTGCGGAGAGAGGTCATGGGGTCAGGATCTCATCATCTACAACATTTATACTCAGATAATTCCAAGCTCTGCTCCTCAACATTGAGACTGGTACACCAAGAAGGATGAGCAGTAAGAAGGTGCAAATCAAGATCTACAGATGGTCAAAGTACCCAGCGCCAATCGGTGGCATGTACCAAATTGTGGATCGGATCAGGTCAGAATGGTATGATTGTGCGTCCCCTTCTGTTCACCAATTGTCACCAAACTGAGAGGGACAGAATCCTTCCCCTAAGAGACCTGTCCAATGTTCTATGACCCAGTGGTGGGAGACCAATTGTGAGCTGAACGGTGAGCTGAACAGTGAGCTGAACAGTGGACTGAACGGTGGGCTGAACGGTGAGCTAACCGGTGAGCTGAACGGTGGGCTGAACGGTGAGCTGAACGGTGGGCTGAACGGTGGGCTGAACGGTGAGCTGAACGGTGAGCTGAACGGTGGGCTGAACGGTGGGCTGAACGGTGGGCTGAACGGTGAACTGAACGATGAACTGAACGGTGGGCTGAATGGTGGACTGAACAGTGAACTGAACGATGGTCACAGATTTTAAACTCTACACGGACGGATCCTCAGATTACAGAATCTGTACTACGAGTAAAATGTCGTCCACATACCAAGCCCAGGACATCACTCAGTGTCCACACAAGCCTGCAGAAGTGGCCTGTATGAAATTGGGCTACGAGCCAGATGGCTACAGGTGTCCCACTGACCTCATGGTGCAAAACAGCAATGAGGACAGGAATGGACGTCCATCCTGTTCAGCAATGATTCCTGCTTTAATCTTGGACACAATGATAGAGATCTGGAGACCACATGGGCAAAACTATGAAGAGGCCATCACTGGGGAACATTACATCTGTCCTGCTCCCAGGATTATGGTGTGGGGGTGGTATAACGTACAGTAGCTGGACCCCCCTGGTTTTTATTTCAGGTGCACTACCAGCTCGACATTAAAGGGGTACTCCGGTGGAAAACTTTTTTATTTTTAAATCAACTGGCTCCAGAAAGTTAAACAGATTTGTAAATTACTTCTATTAAAAAATCTTAATCCTTCCAGTACTTATTAGTTGCTGAATACTACAGAGGAAATTCTTTTCTTTTTGGAACACAGAGCTCTCTGCTGACATCACGAGCACAGTGCTCTCTGCTGACATCTCTGTCCATTTTAGGAACTGTCCAGAGCAGCGTATGTTTTCTATGGGGATTTTCTCCTACTCTGGACAGTTCTTAAAATGGACAGAGATGTCAGCAGAGAGCACTGTGGTCATGATGTCAGCAGAGAGCTCTGTGTTCCAAAAAGAAAATAATTTCCTCTGTAGTATTCAGCAGCTAATAAGCACTGGAAGGATTAAGATTTTTTAATAGAAGTAATTTACAAATCTGTTTATCTTTCTGGCACCAGTTGATTAAAAATAAAAAATAATGTTTTCCACCGGAGTACCCCTTTAATATTTATTTGGTCATAGAACCAGTGGTGCGGCCATTTCTTCGTAGTGTCCCAGGAGCCATTTTTCGACACAACGCTAGGCCACATGTTCCTCGTGCTACTGTGAGTGGCCTAGACATGCTCCCACGGCCTGCAGCATCTCCGGACTTTTCTCCCATCAAACACGTCGTTGGTCGGTAATTGCAATAGGAAGCTGCCACCAGGTCTGTATGGTTTCCAGTCCACGTACATTCAGTGTGGTAGAAGATTCCTCAGACCACCATTACTAACCTCATTGATGGAAGAATATCGGTCCCGTGGTCCCGAGAAAAGAGAAGTGCTTCTGTGGGCGCTCACCTCCGTCACAGATGTAGTTCGTCACAGGTATGTGGAAGTTTCCGAGAACTTGGTAAAATAAAACCGCTTGGACACGGATGTATTTTGGAAAATAAGAAGGTTTATTCCTTCAGCATGCAATACAGCAACGCGTTTCGAGGGGCAGGGACCCCCTCTTCATCAGGCTATCTGATTGGGCAGTGTGGATGTCCTTTATTTATACCTCATTTGCCCGCGAAAATCACATGTGTGTGTTACATAACATGAAAATAAAACAATAAAGAAAAAATAAATAAATAAATAATCAAAATAAATAAATAAAATCCATAGAAAAGAAGACATTTACATTACAAATGGAAGTGAGCATTCTGTAAAATAACCCACAGATGGTCAGTTTGACTAACCATTATATTATGCACCTTATCTTGTATTGCATATGTGATATGTAATAATTCTGCAGACGTCGGGCCATTTCAAACGCTCTCCCTTCGGAGATCTACAGTGGCTGGGTGAGAGGTCTGAGGCACTGACCGCCGGTCTGTCCACACATCCGTCCTCCTGGCCAAGCATTGGATGGGGGACCGGCGTCAAACCCATTTCCCCACACAGGGATGATTACATTTATTTAATGCATATGTGTATGTACATACACACACATCCATACGCATGGTGGATGGATGTGTACTTATCAGCTGTTTGTTTTGTTTTAATTCAGTTTGTTTGTTGTGGTTGTTGTGTCAGTTGTTAACTATCTCATCTTTTTAAGATATTAATTCCACCGCTTCATTCAGGCCATGTGGTTGTAATGTCTGGAGGCTGTAAATCCAGAACATTTCTTTGCGTGACAGGATTTCAAACCTATTTTTCTTTCCCGGTGGAATGTGCTCAATTGGAGTTATGGATATGGCTGCCATGTTTCCCTCATGCATCAGGCTCAGATGTCTAGATAGGCTATGGTGCATGAATCTCTTCTGAGGTAGATGACATATTCCGTTTGGCATGTCATCAGATGTTTGATGGGGAAGGTTTCACCCGAATGGGTACTGGAAAAACATTTTTGGTTATGGCGTATGGTAAAGCAACATAGGCATCTAGGTTTTCTGCATTTGTATGTTCCCACGTTTCCAGTTTTGTCGTTTTTCTGGGAGGATTTGTTGTGGCATTTGAGATTGCTTGGGGCTATCATACCCTTTATGGTTGGTGCCCGCCTGAAAGTCAATCCCGGATTTTTTGAGAGAATTTTTCCTAGATGTGGATCACTTAGTAGTATTCCCCAATGTTTCTTCATGATGTTTCTGATTTTTGTTTGACCCGCTGAATATGTGGTGATGAAATTGCATCTGGTTTTTTCCTCATTCTCCTTTTCTTTTTCTTTCTTTTGTAGGTGGAAGGCTCCCGGGTCCGTTGCCTCAAGACATTCCTCTTGGGTAAGTGCACAGGTTTTTTCATATGCATTTTCAATTAATTCTTTCCGATATCCTTTTGCTATGAATCTGGACTTTAAGATTTTGGACTGTTCGGAAAAGGTGGCAATATCTGTACAATTTTTTCTTACTCTCTTGAATTGTCCAAAGGGGATGTTTTGTTTCCACTTCTTATAGTGGCCACTGGTAAAGGATATATAATTATTGGAATCAACTTTCTTGAAAAAGGTGGATGTGATGAATCTCTCCCCTTTATGGGTGATGTGGAGGTCCAAAAACTCAATTGAAGTGGAGGAAAAAACGTGGGTGAATGTCAAACCCCAGTGGTTGGTATTAATATCCGTGACAAAAGATTTGATGTTCTCTGGGTGGCCACGCCATAATAAACACAAATCATCTATATACCTTTTGTATATAGTAACATGTTTTTTATACAGGGGATGTTTTTTTTATCACCTGTTCTTCAAAGCAACCCATAAAGAGGTTCGCATATGATGGTGCCACTCTGGTCCCCATGGCCGTCCCCCTTATTTGATGGTATAGGGTGCCATTGTATGAGAAAAAATTGTATTCCAGAATGAATTTCAGACAATTGGTAAGGAAAATTACCTGTTCGTTTGGGATGTTTTTGTCTTTTTCCAGAAAGGAAATGGTGGATCGAATTCCCAGATCATGTTGGATATTCGTGTATAACGACGTTACATCCATGGTGAGTAAAACCATGTCATCTTCCCAGGGTGTATCATTTAAGATGGTGATCAGCTGATCTGAATTCTTCAGGTAACTTGGTAGATCTGCCACATATTCCTGCAATATCCTATCTAGATATTGGGACATGTTACATGTGGGACTATGTATCCCAGAAATGATGGGTCTGCCTGGGGGGTTTTGAGTGTCTTTGTGTACTTTTGGTAGATGGTAATAATATGGTGTCCCAGGGTTAGGATTAAAAAGAAATTTCTTTTCATTCTTTGATATGATTTTATCCTCCAGAGCTTTGTTTAAAAGACTTAGAATGTCTTTCTGTAATTTTGGAAAAGGATCTGTGCTGATCGTTTTATAGTAGTTATTGTCTCCAAGAATCCGGTTGGCTTCTTTGTTGTAATCTGTGTAATTTTGGATTACTATGCTTCCTCCTTTGTCGGCCACACGAATGACTATGTCTTCATTCTTTTTCAGATTTCTCAGGGCGTTTTGCTCACCTTTGCTCAATCTTCCTTCGCTTTGTTTTCTTGGGAAAGCTTCTGGTAGGCTTTTGAATTCATCTGCCACCATTTCATGGAATGTTTTTATAAAATTGCCCTGACTCTCAGTGGGATAAAATTTAGTTTTTATATGAATTTCCAAAATTACACAGATTACAACAAAGAAGCCAACCGGATTCTTGGAGACAATAACTACTATAAAACGATCAGCACAGATCCTTTTCCAAAATTACAGAAAGACATTCTAAGTCTTTTAAACAAAGCTCTGGAGGATAAAATCATATCAAAGAATGAAAAGAAATTTCGTTTTAATCCTAACCCTGGGACACCATATTATTACCATCTACCAAAAGTACACAAAGACACTCAAAACCCCCCAGGCAGACCCATCATTTCTGGGATACATAGTCCCACATGTAACATGTCCCAATATCTAGATAGGATATTGCAGGAATATGTGGCAGATCTACCAAGTTACCTGAAGAATTCAGATCAGCTGATCACCATCTTAAATGATACACCCTGGGAAGATGACATGGTTTTACTCACCATGGATGTAACGTCGTTATACACGAATATCCAACATGATCTGGGAATTCGATCCACCATTTCCTTTCTGGAAAAAGACAAAAACATCCCAAACGAACAGGTAATTTTCCTTACCAATTGTCTGAAATTCATTCTGGAATACAATTTTTTCTCATACAATGGCACCCTATACCATCAAATAAGGGGGACGGCCATGGGGACCAGAGTGGCACCATCATATGCGAACCTCTTTATGGGTTGCTTTGAAGAACAGGTGATAAAAAAACATCCCCTGTATAAAAAACATGTTACTATATACAAAAGGTATATAGATGATTTGTTTTTATTATGGCGTGGCCACCCAGAGAACATCAAATCTTTTGTCACGGATATTAATACCAACCACTGGGGTTTGACATTCACCCCCGTTTTTTCCTCCACTTCAATTGAGTTTTTGGACCTCCACATCACCCATAAAGGGGAGAGATTCATCACATCCACCTTTTTCAAGAAAGTTGATTCCAATAATTATATATCCTTTACCAGTGGCCACTATAAGAAGTGGAAACAAAACATCCCCTTTGGACAATTCAAGAGAGTAAGAAAAAATTGTACAGATATTGCCACCTTTTCCGAACAGTCCAAAATCTTAAAGTCCAGATTCATAGCAAAAGGATATCGGAAAGAATTAATTGAAAATGCATATGAAAAAACCTGTGCACTTACCCAAGAGGAATGTCTTGAGGCAACGGACCCGGGAGCCTTCCACCTACAAAAGAAAGAAAAAGAAAAGGAGAATGAGGAAAAAACCAGATGCAATTTCATCACCACATATTCAGCGGGTCAAACAAAAAATCAGAAACATCATGAAGAAACATTGGGGAATACTACTAAGTGATCCACATCTAGGAAAAATTCTCCCAAAAAATCCGGGATTGACTTTCAGGCGGGCACCAACCATAAAGGGTATGATAGCCCCAAGCAATCTCAAATGCCACAACAAATCCTCCCAGAAAAACGACAAAACTGGAAACGTGGGAACATACAAATGCAGAAAACCTAGATGCCTATGTTGCTTTACCATACGCCATAACCAAAAATGTTTTTCCAGTACCCATTCGGGTGAAACCTTCCCCATCAAACATCTGATGACATGCCAAACGGAATATGTCATCTACCTCATAGAGTGCCAATGTGGTAAACAATATGTTGGAAGAACAACACAACCATTACATTTGAGATTGAATCAGCACCGTTCCAACATAAAGAAGAGATTCATGCACCATAGCCTATCTAGACATCTGAGCCTGATGCATGAGGGAAACATGGCAGCCATATCCATAACCCCAATTGAGCACATTCCACCGGGAAAGAAAAATAGGTTTGAAATCCTGTCACGCAAAGAAATGTTCTGGATTTACAGCCTCCAGACATTACAACCACATGGCCTGAATGAAGCGGTGGAATTAATATCTTAAAAAGATGAGATAGTTAACAACTGACACAACAACCACAACAAACAAACTGAATTAAAACAAAACAAACAGCTGATAAGTACACATCCATCCACCATGCGTATGGATGTGTGTGTATGTACATACACATATGCATTAAATAAATGTAATCATCCCTGTGTGGGGAAATGGGTTTGACGCCGGTCCCCCATCCAATGCTTGGCCAGGAGGACGGATGTGTGGACAGACCGGCGGTCAGTGCCTCAGACCTCTCACCCAGCCACTGTAGATCTCCGAAGGGAGAGCGTTTGAAATGGCCCGACGTCTGCAGAATTATTACATATCACATATGCAATACAAGATAAGGTGCATAATATAATGGTTAGTCAAACTGACCATCTGTGGGTTATTTTACAGAATGCTCACTTCCATTTGTAATGTAAATGTCTTCTTTTCTATGGATTTTATTTATTTATTTTGATTATTTATTTATTTTTTCTTTATTGTTTTATTTTCATGTTATGTAACACACACATGTGATTTTCACGGGCAAATGAGGTATAAATAAAGGACATCCACACTGCCCAATCAGATAGCCTGATGAAGAGGGGGTCCCTGCCCCTCGAAACGCGTTGCTGTATTGCATGCTGAAGGAATAAACCTTCTTTTTATTTTCCAAAATACATCCGTGTCCAAGCGGTTTTATTTTACCAAGTTCTCGGAAACTTCCACATACCTGTGACGGACTACATCTGTGACGGAGGTGAGCGCCCACAGAAGCACTTCTCTTTTCTCGGGACCACGGGACCGATATTCTTCCATTCCAGTGACCGTCCTCCGCCGGTGAGAACGGGTCTAGTGCCGGCTGCACTCCTCCAATCTGTGTCCCCCAGAATAGTGGGAAACAAGCGTCTACTGGTGTTGTGCCCACGGTACAACACAGAAAGGTGAGCAAACCTAACATAACAACTGAAAACACGAATCTGGAAACGGCTGCTCCCCCCCTTCCTTGGAGCCGACATCCATTTTTTATTTAATTTAATTATTTTCTTTTACACTCAGATTATCTATATATATATATATATTTTTACTACGCTTAGATGCGCATTGTGTCTCCTCTGTCTTTTTCTATATATTTCTGTTAACCTCATTGATAGCACACATACGCCACACATACACCATACACACTCTCCATACACACTCTCCATACACACACTCCATACACACACTCCATACACACACTCCATACACACTCCATACACACACTCCATACACACTCTCCATACACACACTCCATACACACTCCATACACACACTCCATACACACTCTCCATACACACACTCCATACACACTCCATACACACACTCCATACACACTCTCCATACACACTCTCCATACACTCTCCATACACACACTCCATACACACACTCCATACACACACTCCATACACACTCCATACACACACTCCATACACACTCTCCATACACACACTCCATACACACACTCCATACACACTCCATACACACTCTCCATACACACTCTCCATACACACTCTCCATACACACACTCCATACACACACTCCATACACACTCCATACACACACTCCATACACACTCCATACACACTCTCCATACACACTCTCCATACACACTCTCCATACACACACTCCATACACACACTCCATACACACACTCCATACACACTCCATACACACACTCCATACACACTCTCCATACACACACTCCATACACACTCCATACACACACTCCATACACACTCTCCATACACACTCTCCATACACACTCCATACACACACTCCATACACACTCTCCATACACACACTCCATACACACACTCCATACACACTCCATACACACTCTCCATACACACTCTCCATACACACTCTCCATACACACACTCCATACACACACTCCATACACACACTCCATACACACTCCATACACACACTCCATACACACTCCATACACACTCTCCATACACACTCTCCATACACACTCTCCATACACACACTCCATACACACACTCCATACACACACTCCATACACACTCCATACACACACTCCATACACACTCTCCATACACACACTCCATACACACTCCATACACACACTCCATACACACTCTCCATACACACTCTCCATACACACTCCATACACACACTCCATACACACTCTCCATACACACACTCCATACACACTCCATACACACACTCCATACACACTCTCCATACACACTCTCCATACACACACTCCATACACACTCCATACACACACTCCATACACACTCTCCATACACACACTCCATACACACTCCATACACACTCCATACACACACTCCATACACACTCCATACACACTCTCCATACACACTCTCCATACACACTCTCCATACACACACTCCATACACACACTCCATACACACACTCCATACACACACTCCATACACACTCTCCATACACACACTCCATACACACACTCCATACACACACTCCATACACACACTCCATACACACTCTCCATACACACTCTCCATACACACTCCATACACACACTCCATACACACACTCCATACACACACTCCATACACACACTCCATACACACTCTCCATACACACTCCATACACACACTCCATACACACACTCCATACACACACTCCATACACACTCTCCATACACACTCCATACACACACTCCATACACACACTCCATACACACTCCATACACACTCCATACACACTCCATACACACTCCATACACACACTCCATACACACTCTCCATACACACTCCATACACACACTCCATACACACACTCCATACACACTCCATACACACTCCATACACACTCCATACACACTCCATACACACACTCCATACACACACTCCATACACACACTCCATACACACACTCCATACACACTCTCCATACACACTCCATACACACACTCCATACACACACTCCATACACACACTCCATACACACTCTCCATACACACTCCATACACACACTCCATACACACACTACATACACACTCCATACACACTCCATACACACACTCCATACACACACTCCATACACACTCTCCATACACACTCCATACACACACTCCATACACACACTCCATACACACACTCCATACACACTCCATACACACTCCATACACACTCCATACACACACTCCATACACACACTCCATACACACACTCCATACACACACTCCATACACACTCTCCATACACACTCCATACACACTCTCCATACACACTCCATACACACACTCCATACACACACTCCATACACACTCCATACACACTCCATACACACTCCATACACACTCCATACACACACTCCATACACACACTCCATACACACTCTCCATACACACTCCATACACACTCTCCATACACACTCCATACACACACTCCATACACACACTCCATACACACACTCCATACACACTCTCCATACACACTCCATACACACTCTCCATACACACTCCATACACACACTCCATACACACACTCCATACACACTCTCCATACACACTCCATACACACTCTCCATACACACACTCCATACACACACTCCATACACACACTCCATACACACACTCCATACACACACTCTCCATACACACACTCCATACACACTCCATACACACACTCCATACACACACTCCATACACACACTCCATACACACTCCATACACACTCCATACACACTCCATACACACACTCCATACACACACTCCATACACACACTCCATACACACTCTCCATACACACTCCATACACACTCTCCATACACACACTCCATACACACACTCCATACACACTCTCCATACACACTCCATACACACTCTCCATACACACACTCCATACACACACTCCATACACACACTCCATACACACACTCCATACACACACTCTCCATACACACACTCCATACACACTCCATACACACACTCCATACACACACTCCATACACACACTCCATACACACACTCCATACACACACTCCATACACACTCCATACACACTCCATACACACACTCCATACACACTCCATACACATACACCATACACACACTCCATACACATACACCATACACACACTCCATACACATACACCATACACACACTCCATACACACTCCATACACACACTCCATACACACACTCTCCATACACACACTCCATACACACTCCATACACACACTCCATACACACACTCCATACACACACTCCATACACACACTCCATACACACTCCATACACACTCCATACACACTCCATACACACTCCATACACACACTCCATACACACACTCCATACACACACTCCATACACACTCTCCATACACACTCCATACACACTCTCCATACACACTCCATACACACACTCCATACACACACTCCATACACTCTCTCCATACACACACTCCATACACACACTCCATACACACACTCCATACACACTCCATACACACTCCATACACACTCCATACACACACTCCATACACACACTCCATACACACTCTCCATACACACTCCATACACACTCTCCATACACACTCCATACACACACTCCATACACACACTCCATACACACTCTCCATACACACTCTCCATACACACTCCATACACATACACCATACACACTCTCCATACACACACTCCATACACACTCTCCATACACACACTCCATACACACACTCCATACACACACTCCATACACACACTCCATACACACTCTCCATACACACACTCCATACACACTCCATACACACACTCCATACACACACTCCATACACACACTCCATACACACACTCCATACACACACTCCATACACTCTCTCCATACACACTCTCCATACACTCTCCATACACACTATCCATACACACTCTCCATACACTCTCCATACACTCTCCATACACACGCCATACACACGCCATACACTCTCCATACACTCTCCATACACTCTCCATACACTCTCCATACACACTCTCCATACACTCTCCATACACTCTCCATACACACGCCATACACACGCCATACACTCTCCATACACTCTCCATACACTCTCCATACACCATACACACTCCATACACACACTCCATACACACACTCCATACACTCTCCATACACTCTCCATACACCATACACACTCCATACACACACTCCATACACACACTCCATACACTCTCCATACACACACTCCATACACACACTCCATACACTCTCCATACACACGCCTTACACTCTCCATACACTCTCCATACACTCTCCATACACCATACACACACTCCATACACTCTCCATACACCATACACTCTCCATACACTCTCCATACACCATACACACTCAATACACTCTCCATACACCATACACTCTCTACACTCTCCATACACTCTCCATACACTCTCCATACACCATACACACTCAATACACTCTCCATACACCATACACTCTCTACACTCTCCATACACCATACACACTCCATACACTCTCCATATACACTCCATACACTCTCCATATACACTCCATACACTCTCCATACACCATACACTCTCCATACACCATACACTCTCTCCATACACTCTCCATACACACTCCTTACACTCTTCATACACCATACACACTCTCCATACACTCTCCATACACTCTCCATACACACTCCATACACACCATACACTCACCATACACTCTCCATACACACTCCATACACACCATACACTCACCATACACTCTCCATACACACTCCATACACTCTCTCCATACACTCTCTCCATACACTCTCCATACATTCTCCATACACTCTCCATACACTCTCCATACACACTCCATACACTCTCCATACACTCTCCATACACCATACACTCTCGATACACCATACACTCTCGATACACCATACACACTCCACACACTCTCCATACACCATACACTCTCCATACACTCTCCATACACTCCCCATACTCCATACACACTCCATACACACTCCATACACACTCTCCATACACACTCTCCATACACACTCTCCATACACACTCTCCATATACACTCTCCATACACACTCCATACACACGCCATACACACTCCATACACACTCTCCATACACACTCTCCATACACACTCTCCATACACACTCTCCATACACTCTCCATACACTCTCCATACACTCGATACACTCTCCATACACTCTCGATACACACTCCATACACCATACACACTCGATACACACTCCATACACTCTCGATACACACTTCATACACCATACACTCTCGATACACTCTCGATACACTCGTCATACACTCTCGCCATACACTCTCGCCATACACTCTCGCCATACACTCTCGCCATACACTCTCGCCATACACTCTCGCCATACACACTGTCCATACACTCTCCATACACCATACACACTCGATACACTCTCCATACGCACTCTCCATACGCACTCTCCATACGCACTCTCCATACGCACTCGCCATACGCACTCGCCATACGCACTCGCCATACACTCTGAGATGTTTTTAATACTTTGTTACCTTTTTGTTATCATTTGCATATCATTAACATGTCTGCCGATCCTGTGATTCCCATATTTCCAGGACTTTTTTCTTATTGGTGTCATGGTCTCAATGTTGAGGAGGGAAACTTATCACCAGACTTGTCATGCAGACCTACTGTGCCCATCATCAAGGACAAAATGGAACCCAATGATCACCTCGGGTGCAGAGATGACGACCAGGAATAGATCCTTAGGAGGCCACACCCATAGAGGAGCCCTATGTGGCACAATCATGGCACTCATATTCATGTTTGTTTTCTGCCCATATCCTGCACATCACTCACCATCACTGGTCCTACTGTACCAGGGTCATGTGATCCGCAGAAAATCACAGTGCATAATGTATCAGAGGAAGTGGTCAGTGCTGGGTCAGCTGACTTCATGTGAACTACAGTATAACATCATCATCTATCAGATCCCTCCCTTCCGAGCTTTGTCTGTATACTGCTGCTATGTCTATGGGATCAGAATATAAAGTAGTTATACCCCTCCCCTCCAACTCTATCTTTATACTGCTGCTATCTTTATGGGATCAGTATATATAGTAGTTATTTACCTTCCCTCCAGCTCTATCTGTATACTGCTACTATCTCTGTAGGATCCGGATATATAGTAGTTATACCCCTCCTTTCCAGCTCTATCTGTATACTGCTACTATCACTGTAGGATCAGAATATATAGTAGTTATACCCCTCCCCTCCAACTCTATCTTTATACTGTTGCTATCTCTATGAGATCAGTATATATAGTAGTTATTTATCTTCCCTCCAGCTCTATCTGTATACTGCTACTATCTCTGTAGGATCCAGATATATAGTAGTTATACCCCTCCTCTCCAGCTCTATCTGTATACTGCTACTATCACTGTAGAATCAGGATATATAGTAGTAACATACCTCCCCTCCAGCTCTATCTGTATACTACTATCTCTATGAGATCAGGATATATAGTAGTTATACATCTCCTCTCCAGCTCTATCTGTATACTGCTCCTGTCTCTGTAGGATCAGGATATAGAGGGGTTATATCTCTCCCCTCCAGCTCTATCTGTATACTGCTGCTATCAGGATATAGTATGGCTAAAAGAGAACAGGGTATAGTATGGCTGAAAACCCATCCTGCCACATGAGCTAAAACAGGTAAGCACAAGGCAAACACAAGAACCTCTACATTATTTTCTAGTATGTTGTACTATCTAAGCAAAACTATTATTCCCAGAGTGCGTTTTCAAGTTAGTTGGAAGTTAAGATGGCCGCCTTATTATTGACGTTTACAGCCTGGCGCCCTCTACAGGATGCCATAATGCTGACTTCTCTGGCTCGGTGACCCGTAGGATGTGGCCGTCATCCCTGTGACCGTCACGTGTGGGGAGATGTTGCATTACTTACACTTCTGATCTCCAGTTAGTACTTTTGACCTTCATATAATCGTAGATGGATTGTTTACTCTGCAGAGGATGGTCCACCTAGAGGAGGGGAGAAGGTTGTTAGGAGAGGACATGGTATAGTCCGGGACAAAAGTTTTGGGGCTGATACATATTTAGGTTTTCTCACAGTTTTTTTTTTCGACATCTTATCCTCTATCTAAAGGATAGGGAGTAAGATGTCTGACTGCGGGGGTCCCAACGCTGGGGACCCCCGTCATTTCGGCTGCGGAACCCCAGACATCCAGTGCAGGGACCGAACTTCACTCTGTGCTGGACAACTGGCGATACGGGGCGGAGGCTTGTGACGTCACAGCTGCGCCCCATTTGTGCTGTCATGGCCACGCCCCGTCAATGCTGGTCTATGGGCCATCACGCCCCATTCCGAAGACTTGCACTAAGGGGGCATGACCATGACGTCACGAGTGGGATGTGGCCGTGATGTCACGAGCCTCCGGCACTGCACCCGACCCTCAAAACGAACGCTGAGCTCAGCAGGGAGATCGCGGGGGTCCCGCCACTGGATAGGGGATAAGATGTCAAGGGGCGGAGTGCCACTTTAAGACTCAACATCTCCACTGAAGACCCTTCTTCTCCAAGACATCTGCAGTTCTCTCTGTCATGCTGGGTATCATCTTTTGGGTCCAATCCTGGCCTCTGACCTCCCATTCTTACCTGATCTCCTCGGCCACCGGCCTATAGAGATCTGACGTCTAAACCTTGTATACTGATATTATTGGTAATATTTGTCTCAGTATATACGATTTGGTCAGTAACAGTATGATGGTAATATGTATGGTGATAATATTCCTCCTTATATACTGGTATTATTGGTAATATTGGTCTCAGTGTACAGGATTTGGTCAGTAACAATATGATGGTAATATGTATGGTGATAATATTCCTCCTTGTATACTGATATTATTAGTAATATTTGTCTCAGTATACACGATTTGGTCATTAACAGTATGATGTTAATATGTATGGTGATAATATTCCTCCTTGTATACTGGTATTATTGGTAATATTGGTCTTAGTATACAGGATTTGGTCAGTAACAGTATGATAGTAATATGTGTGGTGATGATATTCCTCCTTGTATACTGATATTATTGGTAATATTGGTCAGTATACAGGATTTGGTCAGTAACAGTATGATGGTAATATGTATAGTGATAATATTCCTCCTTGCATACTGGTATTATTGGTAATATTGGTCTCAGTATGCAGGATTTGGTCAGTAGCAGTATGATGGTAATATATATGGTGATAGTATTCCTCCTTGTATACTGGTATTTTTAGTCAGTATACAGGATTTGGTCAGTAACAGTATGATGGTAATATATATATATATAGTGATAATATTCCTCCTTGTATACTGGCATTATTGGTAATATTGGTCAGTATACAGGATTTGGTCAGTAACAGTATGATAGTAATATGTATGGTGATCATATTCCTCCTTGTATACTGGTATTATTGGTAATATTGGTCAGTATACAGGATTTGGTCAGTAACAGTATGATGGGGGTAGTAGTCTGATTGCTGCAACCACACTGTACAGTTGCCTGCTGGTAGTAGGGAGTATATTGAAGGAGGAGGCTGTGCGAGATAGAGCGTGAATGAGGGAATGGTTAGGGGGTGTGGCTGGGTGTTGTTAGGGGGCGTGGCTTGGGCTATGGTCTCTATCCTCCGGTCTTTTGCAGACCTAGCAATGCCCCTGCTTGGAGAGAATTGGCTTCTTGGTCTCTCTGCTCTTCATTCTCCAAGCAGCAATGCCCTTGCCTGTAAAGCCATTTTGAGCCCAATTATGACTAAACATGTTTCCTTGGAGGTGGCCCTAGTTATCGGAAAAAGACAATGACTCTTGTAAAGCCGTCAGTCTGATATCAGCCACCTCATCCTCGATAACACTAATAACATAATAAGTCATGTTGTGGCCAAGTTGAGTTTTTTGCAGGAAATAGAAACATGGAATGTGTCGGCAAATAAGAACCGTTTGGCCCATCTAGTCTGCCCAATAAT
The DNA here is from genome assembly GCF_029499605.1 of Hyla sarda. Lineage (NCBI taxonomy): Eukaryota > Metazoa > Chordata > Amphibia > Anura > Hylidae > Hyla > Hyla sarda. The sequence continues at coordinate 112,533 of NC_079192.1, forward strand.
CTGAATCCTATCAATAGTCCCTGGCCCTATCTTATATGGAGGATAGCCTTATACCTATCTCTATCTTATATGAAGGATAGCCTTATACCTATATCTATCTTATATGAAGGATAGCCTTATACCTATCTCTATCTTATATGAAGGATAGCCTTATACTTATCCCTATCTTATATGGAGGATAGCCTTATACTTATCCCTATCTTATATGGAGGATAGCCTTATACCTATCCCTATCTTATATGAAGGATAGCCTTATACCTATCTCTATCTTATATGAAGGATAGCCTTATACCTATCTCTATCTTATATGAAGGATAGCCTTATGCTTATCCCTATCTTATATGAAGGATAGCCTTATGCTTATCCCTATCTTATATGAAGGATAGCCTTATACCTATCTCTATCTTAAATGAAGGATAGCCTTATGCTTATCCCTATCTTATATGAAGGATAGCCTTATGCTTATCTCTATCTTATATGGAGGATAGCCTTATACTTATCCCTATCTTATATGAAGGATAGTCTTATGCTTATCCCTATCTTATATGAAGGATAGCCTTATACCTATCTCTATCTTATATGAAGGATAGCCTTATACCTATCTCTATCTTATATGGAGGATATCTATCTTATATGGAGGATAGCCTTATGCTTATCCCATGCATGTTTAAACTCCTTCACTGTATTTGCAGCGACCACTTCTGCAGGAAGGCTATTCCATGCATCCACTACTCTCTCAGTAAAGTAATACTTCCTGATATTACTGCAGAAACCTTTGCCCCTCTAATTTATAACCCTGTCCTCTATATATAACACTATGTCCTCTATACATATATATATATATATAACACTATGTCCTCTATATATATAACACCATGTCCTCTATATATAACACTATGTCCTCTATATATATAACACTATGTCCTCTATATATATAACACTATGTCCTCTCTATATATAACACTATGTCCTCTATATATATATATATAACACTATGTCCTCTATATATATATATATATAACACTATGTCCTCTATATATATAACACTATGTCCTCTATATATATATATAACACTATGTCCTCTATATATATATAACACTATGTCCTCTATATATAACACTATGTCCTCTATATATATAACACTATGTCCTCTATATATAACACTATGTCCTCTATATAACACTATGTCCTCTATATATAACACTATGTCCTCTATATAACACTATGTCCTCTATATATAACACTATGTCCTCTATATATATATATAACACTATGTCCTCTATATATATATAACACTATGTCCTCTATATATAACACTATGTCCTCTATATATATATATAACACTATGTCCTCTATATATATATATAACACTATGTCCTCTATATATATATATAACACTATGTCCTCTATATATATATATAACACTATGTCCTCTATATATATATATAACACTATGTCCTCTATATATATAACACTATGTCCTCTATATATAACACTATGTCCTCTATATATATATATATATAACACTATGTCCTCTATATATATATATATATATATATATATAACACTATGTCCTCTATATATATATAACACTATGTCCTCTATATATATAACACTATGTCCTCTATATATATATAACACTATGTCCTCTATATATATATAACACTATGTCCTCTATATATATAACACTATGTCCTCTATATATATATAACACTATGTCCTCTATATATATATATAACACTATGTCCTCTATATATATAACACTATGTCCTCTATATATAACACTATGTCCTCTATATATAACACTATGTCCTCTATATATAACACTATGTCCTCTATATATAACACTATGTCCTCTATATATATAACACTATGTCCTCTATATATATATATATATATATATATAACACTATGTCCTCTATATATAACACTATGTCCTCTATATATAACACTATGTCCTCTATATATAACACTATGTCCTCTATATATATATAACACTACGTCCTCTATATATATATATAACACTATGTCCTCTATATATAACACTATGTCCTCTATATATATATATATATAACACTATGTCCTCTATATATATATATATATAACACTATGTCCTCTATATATATATATAACACTATGTCCTCTATATATATATAACACTATGTCCTCTATATATATATAACCCTATGTCCTCTATATATATAACACTATGTCCTCTCTATATAACACTATGTCCTCTATATATATAACACTATGTCCTCTATATATATATAACACTATGTCCTCTATATATATAATACTATGTCCTCTATATATATATAACACTATGTCCTCTATATATATATATAATACTATGTCCTCTATATATATATAACACTATGTCCTCTATATATATATATAACACTATGTCCTCTATATATAACACTATGTCCTCTATATATATAACACTATGTCCTCTATATATATAACACTATGTCCTCTATATATAACACTATGTCCTCTATATATATAACACTATGCCCTCTATATATAACACTATGTCCTCTATATATATAACACTATGTCCTCTATATATAACACTATGTCCTCTATATATATATAACACTATGTCCTCTATATATATAACACTATGTCCTCTATATATATAACACTATGTCCTCTATATATATAACACTATGTCCTCTATATATATAACACTATGTCCTCTATATATATAACACTATGTCCTCTATATATATAACACTATGTCCTCTATATATATAACACTATGTCCTCTATATATATATAACACTATGTCCTCTATATATATAACACTATGTCCTCTATATATATAACACTATGTCCTCTATATATATATAACACTATGTCCTCTATATATATATAACACTATGTCCTCTATATATATATATATATATATATAACACTATGTCCTCTATATATATATAACACTATGTCCTCTATATATATATAACACTATATCCTCTATATATATATAACACTATATCCTCTATATATATATAACACTATATCCTCTATATATATATAACACTATGTCCTCTATATATATATAACACTGTGTCCTCTATATATATAACACTATGTCCTCTATATATATAACACTATGTCCTCTATATATATAACACTATATCCTCTATATATATATATAACACTATGTCCTCTATATATAACACTATGTCCTCTATATATATATAACACTATGTCCTCTATATATAACACTATGTCCTCTATATATATATAACACTATGTCCTCTATATATAACACTATGTCCTCTATATATAACACTATGTCCTCTATATATATATAACACTATGTCCTCTATATATATATAACACTATGTCCTCTATATATAGATATATAACACTATATCCTCTATATAACACTATGTCCTCTATATATAACACTATGTCCTCTATATATATAACACTATGTCCTCTATATATATAACACTATGTCCTCTATATATATAACACTATGTCCTCTATATATATAACACTATGTCCTCTATATATATATATATATATATATATATATAACACTATGTCCTCTATATATATAACACTATGTCCTCTATATATATATATATAACACTATGTCCTCTATATATATATAACACTATGTCCTCTATATATATATATAACACTATGTCCTCTATATATATAACACTATGTCCTCTATATATAACACTATGTCCTCTATATATAACACTATGTCCTATATATATATATAACACTATGTCCTCTATATATATATATAACACTATGTCCTCTATATATATAATACTATGTCCTCTATATATATAACACTATGTCCTCTATATATAACACTATGTCCTCTATATAACACTATGTCCTCTATATATAACACTATGTCCTCTATATAACACTATGTCCTCTATATATAACACTATGTCCTCTATATATATATATAACACTATGTCCTCTATATATATATAACACTATGTCCTCTATATATAACACTATGTCCTCTATATATATATAACACTCTGTCCTCTATATATATAACACTATGTCCTCTATATATATATAACACTATGTCCTCTATATATATATATAACACTATGTCCTCTATATATATATATAACACTATGTCCTCTATATATATATATAACACTATGTCCTCTATATATATATATATAACACTATGTCCTCTATATATATATATATATATATATATATATAACACTATGTCCTCTATATATATATAACACTATGTCCTCTATATATAACACTATGTCCTCTATATATAACACTATGTCCTCTATATATATATAACACTATGTCCTCTATATATATATATAACACTATGTCCTCTATATATATAATACTATGTCCTCTATGTATATAACACTATGTCCTCTATATATATATAACACTATGTCCTCTATATATAACACTATGTCCTCTATATATATATATAATACTATGTCCTCTATATATATAACACTATGTCCTCTATATATATATAACACTGTGTCCTCTATATATAACACTATGTCCTCTATATATAACACTATGTCCTCTATATATATATAACACTATGTCCTCTATATATATATATAACACTATGTCCTCTATATATATATAATACTATGTCCTCTATATATATATAACACTATGTCCTCTATATATAACACTATGTCCTCTATATATAACACTATGTCCTCTATATATAACACTATGTCCTCTGTATAACACTATGTCCTCTATATAACACTATGTCCTCTATATAACACTATGTCCTCTGTATAACACTATGTCCTCTATATAACACTATGTCCTCTGTATAACACTATGTCCTCTGTATAACACTATGTCCTCTGTATAACACTATGTCCTCTATATAACACTGTCCTCTGTATAACACTATGTCCTCTATATATAACACTATGTCCTCTGTATAACACTATGTCCTCTATATAACACTGTGTCCTCTATATAACACTATGTCATCTATATAACACTATGTCCTCTATATATAACACTATGTCCTCTATATATATAACACTATGTCCTCTATATATAACACTATGTCCTCTATATATATAACACTATGTCCTCTATATATAACACTATGTCCTCTATATATAACACTATGTCCTCTATATATAACACTATGTCCTCTATATATAACACTATGTCCTCTATATATATAACACTATGTCCTCTATATATATAACACTATGTCCTCTATATATATAACACTATGTCCTCTATATATATAACACTATGTCCTCTATATATATAACACTATGTCCTCTATATATATAACACTATGTCCTCTATATATATATATAACACTATGTCCTCTATATATAACACTATGTCCTCTATATATATATAACACTATGTCCTCTATATATATACACAACACTATGTCCTCTATATATATATATATAACACTATGTCCTCTAGATATATATATACCACTATGTCCTCTATATATAACACTATGTCCTCTATATATAACACTATGTCCTCTATATATATATAACACTATGTCCTCTATATATATATAACACTATGTCCTCTATATATATAACACTATGTCCTCTATATATATATAACACTATGTCCTCTATATATATACACAACACTATGTCCTCTATATATATACAACACTATGTCCTCTATATATATAACACTATGTCCTCTATATATAACACTATGTCCTCTATATATATATAACACTATGTCCTCTATATATATACACAACACTATGTCCTCTATATATATACAACACTATGTCCTCTATATATATAACACTATGTCCTCTATATATAACACTATGTCCTCTATATATAACACTATGTCCTCTATATATAACACTATGTCCTCTGTATAACACTATGTCCTCTATATAACACTATGTCCTCTATATATATAACACTATGTCCTCTATATATATATAACACTATGTCCTCTATATATATACACAACACTATGTCCTCTATATATATACAACACTATGTCCTCTATATATATAACACTATGTCCTCTATATATAACACTATGTCCTCTATATATAACACTATGTCCTCTATATATAACACTATGTCCTCTATATAACACTATGTCCTCTATATATAACACTATGTCCTCTATATATAACACTATGTCCTCTATATATAACACTATGTCCTCTATATAACACTATGTCCTCTGTATAACACTATGTCCTCTATATATAACACTATGTCCTCTATATATAACACTATGTCCTCTATATATAACACTATGTCCTCTGTATAACACTATGTCCTCTATATAACACTATGTCCTCTATATATATATAACACTATGTCCTCTATATATATAACACTATGTCCTCTATATATAACACTATGTCCTCTATATATAACACTATGTCCTCTATATATAACACTATGTCCTCTATATAACACTATGTCCTCTATATATAACACTATGTCCTCTGTATAACACTATGTCCTCTGTATAACACTATGTCCTCTATATATAACACTATGTCCTCTGTATATAACACTATGTCCTCTATATAACACTATGTCCTCTATATAACACTATGTCCTCTATATAACACTATGTCCTCTTGTGGTAGTTTTCCTTCTCTTATATATCTTCTCCTCCTTTCCCGTGTTGATTCCCTTTATGTATATAAAGTCTCTATCATGTCCCTCAGTCTCTTCTTTCTTCTATACATGTTCAGGTCCTGTAACCTTTCCTGGTAAGTTTTATCCTACAATCCATGTACTAGTTTAGTATCTTCTCTGGTCTCTCTCTAGAGAATCTATATCCTTCTGGAGATACGGCCTCCAGAACTGCGCACAATACTCCAAGTGAGGTCTCACCAGTGTCCTGTACAGCGGCATGAGCACTTCTCTCTACTGCTTATACCTCTCCCTATACATCCATGAGCACTTCCCTCTACTGCTTATACCTCTACCTATACATCCATGAGCACTTATCTCTACTGCTTATACCTCTCCCTATACATTCATGAGCACTGCTCTCTACTGCTTATACCTCTCCCTATACATCCATGAGCACTTCTCTCTACTGCTTATACCTCTCCCTATACACCTATGAGCACTTCTCTCTACTGCTTATACCTCTCCCTATACACCTATGAGCACTTCTCTCTACTGCTTATACCTCTCCCTATACACCCATGAGCACTTCTCTCTTTCTACTGCTTATACCTCTCCCTATACACCCATGAGCACTTCCCTCTACTGCTTATACCTCTCCCTATACACCCATGAGCACTTCTCTCTACTGCTTATACCTCTCCCTATACACCCATGAGCACTTCTCTCTACTGCTTATACCTCTCCCTATACACCTATGAGCACTTCTCTCTACTGCTTATACCTCTCCCTATACAGCCATGAGCACTTCTCTCTTTCTACTGCTTATACCTCTCCCTATACACCCATGAGCACTTCCCTCTATTGCTTATTCCTCTACCTATACATCTATGAGCACTTCTCTTCTACTGCTTATACCTCTCCCTATACATCCAAGCATTCTGCTAGTGTTACATTTTTTAAGCTACTCCAGGCTGAGAATTATACATGTACCATCATTTGACAAAGCAGACTGCCAAAACTGATCTGTCCCAGTGGACTATTTTGGCTGTAGTCGGCTAGAAGCACATGTTTAGCGTGTTGGTCCAAATTTGCCATATTTCGACGAGCTTAAATTGTGTTTTTGTTTTTTTCTATAGTGTTTTTAGTTGCTTTTTTTATTAATACATTTTTTTACTTATTTTTTTAGCTGCCTCCAAGAGCGATCCATGGATTTGTGGCTTTGGCAGGCTAGGCTACACCATGCTATGCGGCTGATGCTTTAAACACCCCCCACCCCGGGGCGACAGGATTCCCACCTACCTGCTTTATTATGGTGTCTATCAGGTTGTTGAAAAGTGGACTGGCTTTTGCAATAAAGTTGTCATCACCTTTAAAAAAAAATTTAAAAAAAAAGTGTCAGAAGAAAAATGTCAGGCTTTATCATGTGACACAAAGTTTTTTTTTTGGAGAGCCGCAGTTTGAAACACTGCTTTAGAACCTCACTGCTCTGATGAAGCAGTTGGTACTGCGAAACATGTCAGGAGGCTTTGTTAGTGTTTTATTTAACAGCCAAGTTAATACAGTGTTTCCTTGTACTGAAGATGCTGTATTATAATACTATCTATAGGGAGCCCCACTATACTTTAGAGCAGTGGTCTCAAATTGTGGCCCTCCAGATGTTGCAAAACTTCAACTCCCAGCATGCTCGGACAGCCAACGCATGTTGGGAGTTGAACTTTTGCAACATCTGGAGGACCACAATTTGAGACCACTGCTTTAGAGCCTCATTGCCCCTGATGATACAGTTGGTACTTCGAAACACGTCAGGAGGCTTTGTTAGTGTTTTTTTTTTCCCTTTTCCTAAACAATACAGAGTGAATTTTTCTGACATGGAGTCAAGGGATTACCTAGAACTGGGGTGTCCAGGCTCATATAGGTAGCCGCTTTGAGGTGCAGCATGCTGAGGTACCCCTGAAATGATAAAGTCAGGATTAGAGGTCTCCCCCTGATGAGACGGCGCACAGACTCCATTATAAGGGTGAAATACCTCCAACCACTCCGTAGCTCCAATACTACCAAAGTCTCCTCCATCCCAGCTGACAAATATGATGGTGCGGCGGGGCTGGAAACCTGCAACACACAGACACCTCACATGCGGTTATCTCACTTTACAGCACTGCTGCAAGCTCAGCTTTGCTATCCTGAAGTCACCTGCAACCCTTAGTCCTCCCTTGTGTTGTGCTGTTTTGACCCCACTTTTGTTCCCTGATGATCCTGGCACCACCCAGGGGGAAGTGCGTTAGGCTGAATATTTGTATTGTGCTTTTTGACCCAATTTTGTTCCCTGATGATCCTGACACCACCTGGGGGAAATATGTTGGGACATTTTTAAGTATAGATTTTTGTGTTCTGCTTTAATGATCCCCGGACTACTTTTGTTAGTATAGGTATTTGAGTCCAGTTTAATTCCCTGATGATCCCAGTACTACTGTTGGCATTTATTTTTGTGTTGTGCCTTTCGACCCCAGTTATTGCTTTCTGATGATTCTGGCACCACCTGGGAGAAACTTGTTGGGGCATTTGTTAGTATGTTTTTGTGTTATGCTTTTTTTTTTTTTCAAATCAAAATCAAACATTTTTATTAAACTTTTCTTGTATGGAACAAACAACACACAAATTCAAGAACATATACAAAAACCCAGAACCCACCCCCCCCCCCCCCCCCAGCTCCCATCCCACCCACACATACATAAACACCCTCCTCCTCCCATTCCACACAGAAACACCATCCCCCTCCCATAGACTTGCATTGAGGGGCGGGGCATGACATAATGAGGGGGCGGGGCTATGACATCACGATTCTCCCGGCTCCAGTGTTCAGAACAGTGTATTGTGGAGTACCCCTTTAACATTCGACAGGTAAGCCTCATGATTGGAGGACAGCAGTTCCCTATACAGCACAGAGACCTGAGTGAATAAATCATTTACCACTACGGATGAGCCAATCAAATCACAAGCCCGAGACTGCGCATCAAGGACATGTCGCAGCTGCAGGTAACGATAAAAAAAAATGAATGAGGTCAAATAAATTCCTCCCGCAAAGTACTTCAAAATCGGCCCAAAATACAGCTGGGAGAGATACCGAATCCCATGAGTAACCCAAAGGGGGATATCAGGTATCGACACAGTTCAGACCAGGATTATACCAAAGAGGAGAAAATGGAACAAAAACAGGATAGCGCATAAGAGTCTTATTATCCATACCTGATGGATAAGGATAAAGGGAGGAGGAAGGTCTGGGGGGCGAGGCTGTGCAGGCAGATATATAGGGGTCCCTCAAGTTACAATATTAATCGGTTCCAGGACGACCATTGTATGTTGAGACCAGAACTCTACGGAAACCTGGTAATTGGTTCTGAAGCCCCCAAAATGTCATCCAAAAATAGGAAAAAGTGAGGATTAAACATAAATAAGTATAGATAATATAATATAGATAAAACAAATCCTTATATATAAAAGTAATAAAGATCTGCTGGGAGCTGTAATCACTGTCTATGTAGAGGACAGGAGCTTCTTCAGGGTCCTGTACAGAACACAGTGTCCTAAAAAGTAACATGGAGCCGCCCTCACCTGGTGTCCAAAAGAGCAGGTAACCCTGGTACAGGTAAAGAGTACAGAACATGTAATACCTCCCTGTACTGTAGGGGGCGCTACCAGACACCAGTCAGTGCATACACTTCAGTAATATAGGTAAAGAGTACAGAACATGTAATACCTCCCTGTACTGTAGGGGGCGCTACCAGACACCAGTCAGTGCATACACTTCAGTAATACAGGTAAAGAGTACAGAACATGTAATACCTCCCTGTACTGTAGGGGGCGCTACCAGACACCAGTCAGTGCATACACTTCAGTAATACAGGTAAAGAGTACAGAACATGTAATACCTCCCTGTACTGTAGGGGGCGCTACCAGACACCAGTCAGTGCATACACTTCAGTAATACAGGTAAAGAGTACAGAACATGTAATACCTCCCTGTACTGTAGGGGGCGCTACCAGACACCAGTCAGTGCATACACTTCAGTAATACAGGTAAAGAGTACAGAACATGTAATACCTCCCTGTACTGTAGGGGGCGCTACCAGACACCAGTCAGTGCATACACTTCAGTAATACAGGTAAAGAGTACAGAACATGTAATACCTCCCTGAACTGTAGGGGGCGCTACCAGACACCAGTCAGTATATACACTTCAGTAATACAGGTAAAGAGTACAGAACATGTAATACCTCCCTGAACTGTAGGGGGCGCTACCAGACACCAGTCAGTATATACACTTCAGTAATACAGGTAAAGAGTACAGAACATGTAATACCTCCCTGGACTGTAGGGGGCGCTACCAGACTCCAGTCAGTGCATACACTTCAGTAATACAGGTAAAGAGTACAGAACATGTAATAGCTCCCTGTACTGTAGGGGGCGCTACCAGACACCAGTCAGTACATACACTTCAGTAATACAGGTAAAGAGTACAGAACATGTAATACCTCCCTGTACTGTAGGGGGCGCTAACAGACACCAGTCAGTGCATACACTTCAGTAATACAGGTAAAGAGTACAGAACATGTAATACCTCCCTGTACTGTAGGAGGCGCTACCAGACACCAGTCAGTGCATACACTTCAGTAATAAAGGTAAAGAGTACAGAACATGTAATACCTCCCTGTACTGTAGGGGACACTACCAGACACCAGTCAGTACATACACTTCAGTAATACAGGTAAAGACTACAGAAAATGTAATACCTCCCTGTACTGTAGGGGGCGCTACCAGACATCAGTCAGTGCATACACTTCAGTAATACAGGTAAAGAGTACAGAACATGTAATACCACTCTGTACTGTAGGGGGCGCTACCAGACACCAGTCAGTGCATACACTTCAGTAATACAGGTAAAGAGTACAGAACATGTAATACCTCCCTGTACTGTAGGGGGCACTACCAGACACCAGTCTGTGTATACACTTCTGTAATACAGTTAAAGAGTACAGAACATGTAATACCTCCCTGTACTGTAGGGGGCGCTACCAGACACCAGTCACTGCATACACTTCAGTAATACAAGTAAAGAGTACAGAACATGTAATACCTCCCTGTACTGTAGGGGGCGCTACCAGACACCAGTCAGTGCATACACTTCAGTAATACAGGTAAAGAGTACAGAACATGTAATACCTCCCTGTACTGTAGGGGGCGATACCAGACACCAGTCACTGCATACACTTCAGTAATATAGGTAAAGAGTACAGAACATGTAATACCTCCCTGTACTGTAGGGGGCGATACCAGACACCAGTCAGTGTCAGAGGTTTTACCAGTGAATGCCCATTCTGATTGGTCGGTTCTTCCGGCCATTGACAGGTATCACAGATCTGGACTTTTTGTACATTGTATGTTGAGTCTGGTTTCAAGTTACAATGGTCCAGAAAAGACCAAAAAAGACCATTATATGTTGAGACTATTGTATGTTGAGGTCATTGTAAGTTGAGGGATCACTGTATAGGGGTCACTTTACCAATTCGCCTGTAGACTAAATCTCCCGTACGCCCCATAGTAGTAAATTGCGCCCATCCGTTCAGCTGTTGAACCTGTGACGCTGAAAACTATAGCCAAGGATTTGGAATAGACAAACCACCCGCCTCTTTGCCATGATGCAATGTTTCCAGACGGGTCCTAGCCGGCTCACCATTCCAAATGAGGTCCCTAAACAAGGACCGAATCCTAAGAAAATATTTCATAGGAATCCAGACGGGGGTGTTAGGGAAAATATGCAAAAACTGGGGCATGAGAACTATTTAAACTAGATTAGATCTACCGACCATAGAGAGGGGAAGCTTACGCGAGGTAACGACTTTCTGAAAACTACGGTTGTGTTATGCTTTTTGACCCCAGATTTGTCCCCAGATGACCCCCACCCAGGGGAAACACGTTGGGACATTTGTTAGTATAGATTTTTGATTCATGCTTTTTCACTCCAGTGTTTTTCCCTAACAATTCTAGCAACACCTAAGGGAAACATGTTGAAACATTTGTAAGTACTAGTTTTTGTGTTGTGCTTTTTGACCCAAATTTAGTAACCTGATGATCCTGGCACCACTTGATGGGAAACGCGTTGGGACATTTGTTTGTATAGGTTTTTAAGCCCAGTTTAATTCCCTGATGATCCTGGTACCACTCAGTAAGAAACACATTGGCATAAATGTTTGTTTAATGTTTTTTTACCCCAGTTGTGTTCCCTGATGATCCCGGCACCACCCGGGAGAAATGTGTTGTGACATTTGTTACTATATGTTTCTGTGTTATGCTTATTGACCCCAGTGTAGTCCCCAGATGATCCTAGCATGACCCAGGGGAAACACATTGGGACATGTGTTAGTATAGAGTTTTGTGTCATGCTTTTTGACCCCAGTTATGTTTCCTGATGATCCTGGCACCACCTAGGCAAAACACGCTGGGACTGATTATCTTGGCTGGAAACATATTGGTACATGTGTAAGTATAAGTTTGTGATCCCAGTTCAATCCCCTGATTATCCCAGGACCACCAAGTAAGAAATGTGTTGGGACATTTGTTGGTATAAATTTTATGTTGTGCTCTTGAACTCGTTGTTCCCTGACAATCCTGTCACCACCTAGGAGAAACATGTTGGAAGATTTCTAGGTATAGTTTTTTTTTGTGCTTTTTGACCCTAGCTTAGTCCCTTGGTTATTCGAGCACCACTTGGTAAGAAATGTGTTGGTTTTTGGGCCCAGTTTAATCCCCTAATAATCCTGGCACCACCCAGGGGAAACACGTTGGGAAATGTGCTGGTATATATTTTCTGTGATCCTGACACCACTTTTGTTAGTATAGGGCAGTAGTCTTCAACCTGCGCACCTCCAGATGTTGCAAAACTACAACTCCCAGCATGCCCGGACAGCCAACGGCTGTCCGGGCATGCTGGTAGTTGTAGTTTTGCAACATCTGGAGGTCCACAGGTTGAAGACCACTAGTATAGGGTTTTGTTTTATGCCTTCTGTCCCCAGTTTAGTCCCCTGATGATCTTGGCAAAATGTATTGGGCGATGTGTTGGCATATATTTTTGTGTTGTCCTTTTTGACCCAGTTTTGTTCCCTGATGATCTTGGCACCACCCAGTAAGAAATGTGTTGGAACATTTGTTGGTATAGATTCCTAGTTTTGTCCCCTGATGATCCCAGCACCACCCGGGGAAAAAGTGTTGGATTATATTTGTTGGTTTTGGTTTCTGTATTGTACTTTTTGACCCCAGTTTTATCCCCTGATGATCCACCCAGAATGAAACATGTTGGGACATTCTTTAATATAGGTTTTGGTTGATCTCATATTTGGTTACTCTTCCTTACTCTGTGATGCGTCACATGCAGCCCTCACCCCGCACTCACCGTTGTGCACCATCATGGACATAGTACGGGCCAACTCTAGTAGGGTGGCGGTGCCCACTCCAGATTTTGCAGCACCGGGGCCCCAGGAATCCCGTTGGGCTCCTACTACAATGTAGTGTTCTGCGGATACAAATGATGTGAATGGATTAGTGCGGGCACAGGCGGGCACTGAGGGGGGGGGGGGGGGGGGGATCTGCTCACCAGGCTCAACACGACCAGTGATGGTGCCAAACACGTTGTGCAGCTCTTTGCTCTGACGGATATTGGTCACCTCCAACTGAACCTGGTGATCCCGATCGGACAATGCTGGGCCCAACCCATGAGAGGGGAAGTCTGCGGCCCTCCAGGATTCAGAGGCGAAGGGCCCCGCCAGCCTCCTGCCAAGAAAAGTACAACATGAAACATCTCACCGCGTGTTATACTCAAGATGGTTCTCCAGCCACATCCAGAGCTGCAATCACAGTTCTTTTATTTGTTACATTGTATAAAATATTTGTTATATCATGTATAATACTCCAGTCACATCTAAAGCTGCAATCACGATCCTGCTGAGTATATATGATATTCAGATTATGATGTAATAGCAGAATTGTGATTGCAGCTCTAGAGGTGACCAGAGTATGTATGATGAGTGATTGTAGCTCTGGGGGTGACCTGAGTATATATGATGAGTGATTGCAGCTCTGGGGGTGACCTGAGTATATATGATGAGTGATTGTAGCTCTAAAGGTGACCTGAGTATATATAATGAGTGATTGCAGCTCTAAAGGTGACCTGAGTATATATAATGAGTGATTGCAGCTCTGGAGGTGACCTGAGTATATATGATGATGAGTGATTGCAGCTCTGGGGGTGACCTGAGTATATATGATGATGAGTGATGCAGCTCTGGAGGTGACCTGAGTATATATGATGAGTGATGCAGCTCTGGAGGTGACCTGAGTATATATGATGATGAGTGATTGCAGCTCTGGAGGTGACCTGAGTATGTATAATGAGTGATGCAGCTCTGGATGTGACCTGAGTATATATGATGATGATGAGTGATTGCAGCTCTGGGGGTGACCTGAGTATATATGATGATGAGTAATTGCAGCTCTGGGGGTGACCTGAGTATATATGATGATGAGTGATTGCAGCTCTGGGGGTGACCTGAGTATATATGATGATGAGTGATTGCAGCTCTGGGGGTGACCTGAGTATATATGATGATGAGTGATTGCAGCTCTGGAGGTGACCTGAGTATATATGATGATGAGTGATTGCAGCTCTGGAGGTGACCTGAGTATATATGATGATGAGTGATTGCAGCTCTGGGGGTGACCTGAGTACATGTGATGAGTGATGCAGCTCTGGGGGTGACCTGAGTATATATGATGATGAGTGATTGCAGCTCTGGGGGTGACCTGAGTATATATGATGATGAGTGATTGCAGCTCTGGGGGTGACCTGAGTACATGTGATGAGTGATGCAGCTCTGGGGGTGACCTGAGTATATATAATGAGTGATGCAGCTCTGGGGGTGACCTGAGTATATATGATGAGTGATGCAGCTCTGGAGGTGACCTGAGTATATATGATGAGTGATGCAGCTCTGGAGGTGACCTGAGTATATATGATGAGTGATGCAGCTCTGGGGGTGACCTGAGTATATATGATGATGAGTGATTGCAGCTCTGGGGGTGACCTGAGTACATGTGATGAGTGATGCAGCTCTGGGGGTGACCTGAGTATATATAATGAGTGATGCAGCTCTGGGGGTGACCTGAGTACATGTGATGAGTGATGCAGCTCTGGGGGTGACCTGAGTATATATAATGAGTGATGCAGCTCTGGGGGTGACCTGAGTATATATGATGAGTGATGCAGCTCTGGGGGTGACCTGAGTATATATAATGATGAGTGATGCAGCTCTGGGGGTGACCTGAGTATATATAATGAGTGATGCAGCTCTGGGGGTGACCTGAGTATGTATGATGATGAGTGATTGCAGCTCTGGGGGTGACCTGAGTAGAAGTGATGATGAGCGATGCAGCTCTGGGGGTCACCTGAGTATATATGATGAGTGATGCAGCTCGGGAGGTGACCTTAGTATATATGATGATGAGTGATGCAGCTCTGGAGGTGACCTGAGTATATATGATGAGTGATGCAGCTCTGGAGGTGACCTGAGTATATATGATGAGTGATGCAGCTCTGGAGGTGACCTGAGTATATATGATGATAAGTGATGCAGCTCTGGGGGTGACCTGAGTATATATGATGATGAGTGATGCAGCTCTGGAGGTGACCTGAGTATATATGATGAGTGATGCAGCTCTGGAGGTGACCTGAGTATATATGATGAGTGATGCAGCTCTGGAGGTGACCTGAGTATATATGATGATGAGTGATGCAGCTCTGGAGGTGACCTAAGTATATATGATGATGAGTGATGCAGCTCTGGGGGTGACCTGAGTATATATATATGATGAGTGATGCAGCTCTGGAGGTGACCTGAGGATATATGATGAGTGATGCAGCTCTGGAGGTGACCTGAGTATATATGATGAGTGATGCAGCTCTGGAGGTGACCTGAGTATATATGATGATGAGTGATTGCAGCTCTGGGGGTGACCTGAGTATATATAATGAGTGATGCAGCTCTGGAGGTGACCTGAGTATATATAATGAGTGATGCAGCTCTGGAGGTGACCTGAGTATATATGATGAGTGATGCAGCTCTGGAGGTGACCTGAGTACATATGATGTGAGTGATTGCAGCTCTGGAGGTGACCTGAGTATATATGATGATGAGTGATGCAGCTCTGGGGGTGACCTGAGTATATATAATGAGTGATGCAGCTCTGGAGGTGACCTGAGTATATATAATGAGTGATGCAGCTCTGGAGGTGACCTGAGTATATATGATGATAAGTGATGCAGCTCTGGAGGTGACCTGAGTATATATGATGATAAGTGATGCAGCTCTGGGGGTGACCTGAGTATATATAATGAGTGATGCAGCTCTGGAGGTGACCTGAGTATATATGATGATAAGTGATGCAGCTCTGGGGGTGACCTGAGTATATATGATGATAAGTGATGCAGCTCTGGGGGTGACCTGAGTAAATATAATGAGTGATGCAGCTCTGGAGATGACCTGAGTATATATGATAAGTGATGCAGCTCTGGGGGTGACCTGAGTATATATGATGATGAGTGATTGCATCTCTGGAGGTGACCTGAGTATATATGATGAGTGATGCAGCTCTGGAGGTGACCTGAGTACATATGATGTGAGTGATTGCAGCTCTGGAGGTGACCTGAGTATATATGATGATGAGTGATGCAGCTCTGGGGGTGACCTGAGTATATATAATGAGTGATGCAGCTCTGGAGGTGACCTGAGTATATATGATGATAAGTGATGCAGCTCTGGGGGTGACCTGAGTATATATAATGAGTGATGCAGCTCTGGAGGTGACCTGAGTATATATGATGATAAGTGATGCAGCTCTGGGGGTGACCTGAGTATATATGATGATAAGTGATGCAGCTCTGGAGGTGACCTGAGTATATATGATGATAAGTGATGCAGCTCTGGGGGTGACCTGAGTATATATAATGAGTGATGCAGCTCTGGAGGTGACCTGAGTATATATGATGATAAGTGATGCAGCTCTGGGGGTGACCTGAGTATATATGATGATAAGTGATGCAGCTCTGGGGGTGACCTGAGTAAATATAATGAGTGATGCAGCTCTGGAGATGACCTGAGTATATATGATGATAAGTGATGCAGCTCTGGGGGTGACCTGAGTATATATGATGAGTGATGCAGCTCTGGAGGTGACCTGAGTATATATGATGATGAGTGATTGCATCTCTGGAGGTGACCTGAGTATATATGATGAGTGATGCAGCTCTGGAGGTGACCTGAGTACATATGATGTGAGTGATTGCAGCTCTGGAGGTGACCTGAGTATATATGATGATGAGTGATGCAGCTCTGGAGGTGACCTGAGTATATATGATGATAAGTGATGCAGCTCTGGAGGTGACCTGAGTATATATGATGATAAGTGATGCAGCTCTGGGGGTGACCTGAGTATATATAATGAGTGATGCAGCTCTGGAGGTGACCTGAGTATATATGATGATAAGTGATGCAGCTCTGGGGGTGACCTGAGTATATATGATGATAAGTGATGCAGCTCTGGGGGTGACCTGAGTATATATGATGAGTGATGCAGCTCTGGAGATGACCTGAGTATATATGATGATAAGTGATGCAGCTCTGGGGGTGACCTGAGTATATATGATGAGTGATGCAGCTCTGGAGATGACCTGAGTATATATGATGTTAAGTGATGCAGCTCTGGGGGTGACCTGAGTATATATGATGATGAGTGATGCAGCTCTGGAGGTGACCTGAGTATATATAATGATGAGTGATGCAGCTCTGGGGTTGACCTGAGTATATATAATGAGTGATGCAGCTCTGGAGGTGACCTGAATATATATGATGATAAGTGATGCAGCTCTGGAGGTGACCTGAGTATATATAATGAGTGATGCAGCTCTGGAGGTGACCTGAGTATATATAATGAGTGATGCAGCTCTGGAGGTGACCTGAGTATATATGATGATGAGTGATGCAGCTCTGGAGGTGACCTGAGTATATATGATGATAAGTGATGCAGCTCTGGGGGTGACCTGAGTATATATGATGATAAGTGATGCAGCTCTGGAGGTGACCTGAGTATATATAATGAGTGATGCAGCTCTGGAGGTGACCCGAGTATATATGATGATAAGTGATGCAGCTCTGGGGGTGACCTGAGTATATATGATGATGAGTGATGCAGCTCTGGAGGTGACCTGAGTATATATAATGATGAGTGATGCAGCTCTGGGGTTGACCTGAGTATATATAATGAGTGATGCAGCTCTGGAGGTGACCTGAATATATATGATGATAAGTGATGCAGCTCTGGAGGTGACCTGAGTATATATAATGAGTGATGCAGCTCTGGAGGTGACCTGAGTATATATAATGAGTGATGCAGCTCTGGAGGTGACCTGAGTATATATAATGAGTGATGCAGCTCTGGAGGTGACCTGAGTATATATGATGATAAGTGATGCAGCTCTGGGGGTGACCTGAGTATATATGATGATAAGTGATGCAGCTCTGGAGGTGACCTGAGTATATATAATGAGTGATGCAGCTCTGGAGGTGACCCGAGTATATATGATGATAAGTGATGCAGCTCTGGGGGTGACCTGAGTATAAAACCATCGCTCAGACTGAGTTGTTTGCGTTTACCTTCAAATTCAGTCCAATGGCAGAAAAAATGAAACTATTTATTCAGAAACACTGCTTTATCTTTCAAGATGATCCCGACCTACAAACCATTAGCCATCAGAAACCAGTCATCTCTTTTATAAGTGAAAACTATCGGCAGTTCCATCGTGCGCAGCAAGTTCACTGGGACAAATCCAAATGTAACTTGGTTACGAAGATCGCTCCCAGCAGGGAACTACTAGTGCGGCTCGTGTGCTTGGTGCAGGTTTATGGATACGAATAAAGTCTCCGGCATCGGATCGTGTGTTGTAGAATCTAAAGCCTTGTGTAAAGTCTCCGGCATCGGATCGTGTGTTGTAGAATCTATAGCCTTGTGTAAAGTCTCCGGCATCGGATCGTGTGTTGTAGAATCTAAAGCCTTGTGTAAAGTCTCCGGCATCGGATCGTGTGTTGTAGAATCTATAGCCTTGTGTAAAGTCTCCGGCATCGGATCGTGTGTTGTAGAATCTAAAGCCTTGTGTAAAGTCTCCGGCATCGGATCGTGTGTTGTAGAATCTATAGCTTTGTGTAAAGTCTCCGGCATCGGATCGTGTGTTGTAGAATCTAAAGCCTTGTGTAAAGTCTCCGGCATCGGATCGTGTGTTGTAGAATCTATAGCCTTGTGTAAAGTCTCCGGCATCGGATCGTGTGTTGTAGAATCTAAAGCCTTGTGTAAAGTCTCCGGCATCGGATCGTGTGTTGTAGAATCTAAAGCCTTGTGTAAAGTCTTCGGCATCGGATCGTGTGTTGTAGAATCTAAAGCCTTGTGTAAAGTCTCCGGCATCAGATCGTGTGTTGTAGAATCTATAGCCTTGTGTAAAGTCTCCGGCATCGGATCGTGTGTTGTAGAATCTAAAGCCTTGTGTAAAGTCTCCGGCATCAGATCGTGTGTTGTAGAATCTAAAGCCTTGTGTAAAGTCTCCGGCATCGGATCGTGTGTTGTAGAATCTAAAGCCTTGTGTAAAGTCTCCGGCATCGGATCGTGTGTTGTAGAATCTATAGCTTTGTGTAAAGTCTCCGGCATCGGATCGTGTGTTGTAGAATCTAAAGCCTTGTGTAAAGTCTTCGGCATCGGATCGTGTGTTGTAGAATCTAAAGCCTTGTGTAAAGTCTCCAGCATCGGATCGTGTGTTGTAGAATCTAAAGCCTCGTGTAAAGTCTCCGGCATCAGATCGTGTGTTGTAGAATCTATAGCCTTGTGTAAAGTCTCCGGCATCGGATCGTGTGTTGTAGAATCTAAAGCCTTGTGTAAAGTCTCCGGCATCAGATCGTGTGTTGTAGAATCTATAGCCTTGTGTAAAGTCTCCAGCATCGGATCGTGTGTTGTAGAATCTTAAGCCTTGTGTAAAGTCTCCGGCATCGGATCGTGTGTTGTAGAATCTAAAGCCTTGTGTAAAGTCTCCGGCATCGGATCGTGTGTTGTAGAATCTAAAGCCTTGTGTAAAGTCTCCGGCATCGGATCATGTGTTGTAGAATCTAAAGCCTTGTGTAAAGTCTGCGGCATCGGATCGTGTGTTGTAGAATCTTAAGCCTTGTGTAAAGTCTCTGGCATCGGATCGTGTGTTGTAGAATCTTAAGCCTTGTGTAAAGTCTTCGGCATCGGATCGTGTGTTGTAGAATCTAAAGCCTTGTGTAAAGTCTGCGGCATCGGATCGTGTGTTGTAGAATCTAAAGCCTCGTGTAAAGTCTCCGGCATCGGATCGTGTGTTGTAGAATCTTAAGCCTTGTGTAAAGTCTCCGGCATCGGATCGTGTGTTGTAGAATCTATAGCCTTGTGTAAAGTCTGCGGCATCGGATCGTGTGTTGTAGAATCTAAAGCCTTGTGTAAAGTCTCCGGCATCTGATCGTGTGTTGTAGAATCTATAGCCTTGTGTAAAGTCTCCGGCATCGGATCGTGTGTTGTAGAATCTTAAGCCTTGTGTAAAGTCTCTGGCATCGGATCGTGTGTTGTAGAATCTATAGCCTTGTGTAAAGTCTTCGGCATCGGATCGTTTGTTGTAGAATCTAAAGCCTTGTGTAAAGTCTCCGGCATCGGATCATGTGTTGTAGAATCTAAAGCCTTGTGTAAAGTCTGCGGCATCGGATCGTGTGTTGTAGAATCTATAGCCTTGTGTAAAGTCTCCGGCATCGGATCGTGTGTTGTAGAATCTATAGCCTTGTGTAAAGTCTCCGGCATCGGATCGTGTGTTGTAGAATCTAAAGCCTTGTGTAAAGTCTCCGGCATCGGATCATGTGTTGTAGAATCTAAAGCCTTGTGTAAAGTCTCCGGCATCGGATCATGTGTTGTAGAATCTAAAGCCTTGTGTAAAGTCTCCGGCATCGGATCGTGTGTTGTAGAATCTATAGCCTTGTGTAAAGTCTCTGGCATCGGATCATGTGTTGTAGAATCTAAAGCCTTGTGTAAAGTCTCCGGCATCGGATCGTGTGTTGTAGAATCTATAGCCTTATGTAAAGTCGTCGGCATCGGATCGTGTGTTGTAGAATCTATAGCCTTGTGTAAAGTCTCCGGCATCGGATCGTGTGTTGTAGAATCTAAAGCCTTGTGTAAAGTCTCCGGCATCGGATCGTGTGTTGTAGAATCTAAAGCCTTGTGTAAAGTCTCCGGCATCGGATCGTGTGTTGTAGAATCTAAAGCCTTGTGTAAAGTCTCCGGCATCGGATCGTGTGTTGTAGAATCTTAAGCCTTGTGTAAAGTCTCCGGCATCGGATCGTGTGTTGTAGAATCTATAGCCTTGTGTATGGGATAGTGTGTAAGTGTTTCTACATAGGGTGCATTATTAGATCTCTAAACACTCGTTTTAGGGAACAAATGTATTCACTCAAGACTAAGAAGGGCTCGCCACGGTTCATAGCACTCGTCCAAGGTACATAACAATGATCCCTCTTGCTTGAAGATCTGCGGCATTGAAAGGGTGTTCCCCACTGAGGACATTGAGAAACGAAAGCGAGATGGATCGTTTACACCGGAGCATTGGCCAATCTCGGCTTGAATGATCGCTCTGATCTTAGAATATTTATATAAATAAGAAAGCGATGGCGTTTCATGTTTGTAATCATTTTCTAATGTTGTTCATCTCTGTGGCTGTTCACATGATGCATCTGTGTCACGTGGGTCGAATACTTTTTTACCTCCCCTCACACAGGTGCAGCGTGTAGTCTGATGAAACAGACAATCATGTGACACAAACGCAGTAATCGCAGCGCCGCCCAGGCGTCTGACCCCGTCTTACTGGTGAATTTTTATGCATTGAATACACAAGAATAAAGCTTTGGAACAGGGATTTGGTGAGTGGCCTCTTATCCTTCTTCACTTGTTTGCTACAGCGCGTACCTGCATTTCTATGCTTGAGATTGAGCAACTCCTCCACCGGTTCACCTGATTCACCCCTACACATAGCTGGACTGCCCGGTACTCACCATTCAGGATCCTGGTTGTGCCGACCGCTGTCTCTTCCTTTATCATTGAGTATATATGATGAGTGATGCAGTTCTGGGGGTGACCTGAGTATATATAATGAGTGATTGCAGCTCTGGGGGTGACCTGAGTATATATATATAATGAGTGATGCAGCTCTGGGGGTGACCTGAGTATATATGATGAGTGATGCAGCTCTGGGGGTGACCTGAGTATATATGATGAGTGATTGCAGCTCTGGAGGTGACCTGAGTATATATGATGAGTGATGCAGCTCTGGAGGTGACCTGAGTATATATGATGAGTGATGCAGCTCTGGAGGTGACCTGAGTATATATGATGAGTGATGCAGCTCTGGGGGTGACCTGAGTATATATGATGAGTGATGCAGCTCTGGAGGTGACCTGAGTATATATGATGATGAGTGATGCAGCTCTGGAGGTGACCTGAGTATATATGATGAGTGATGCAGCTCTGGGGGTGACCTGAGTATATATAATGAGTGATTGCAGCTCTGGGGGTGACCTGAGTATATATGATGAGTGATGCAGCTCTGGGGGTGACCTGAGTATATATAATGAGTGATTGCAGCTCTGGGGGTGACCTGAGTATATATGATGAGTGATGCAGCTCTGGAGGTGACCTGAGTATATATGATGAGTGATGCAGCTCTGGGGGTGACCTGAGTATATATGATGAGTGATGCAGCTCTGGAGGTGACCTGAGTATATATGATGAGTGATGCAGCTCTGGAGGTGACCTGAGTATATATGATGAGTGATGCAGCTCTGGGGGTGACCTGAGTATTTATGATGAGTGATGCAGCTCTGGAGGTGACCTGAGTATATATGATGAGTGATGCAGCTCTGGGGGTGACCTGAGTATTTATGATGAGTGATGCAGCTCTGGAGGTGACCTGAGTATATATGATGAGTGATGCAGCTCTGGGGGTGACCTGAGTATATATGATGAGTGATGCAGCTCTGGGGGTGACCTGAGTATTTATGATGAGTGATGCAGCTCTGGAGGTGACCTGAGTATATATGATGAGTGATGCAGCTCTGGAGGTGACCTGAGTATATATGATGAGTGATGCAGCTCTGGAGGTGACCTGAGTATTTATGATGAGTGATGCAGCTCTGGGGGTGACCTGAGTATATATGATGAGTGATGCAGCTCTGGGGGTGACCTGAGTATTTATGATAAGTGATGCAGCTCTGGAGGTGACCTGAGTATATATGATGAGTGATGCAGCTCTGGAGGTGACCTGAGTATATATGATGAGTGATGCAGCTCTGGGGGTGACCTGAGTATTTATGATGAGTGATGCAGCTCTGTAGGTGACCTGAGTATATTGGAGGGGCAAGCTGTGCATAACTAGCTTGCCCCCTGTCTGGTGAGCAGTTAAGGGGTTAAGAAATGTACAGGCAAGGTTTTTAGCCCCCTCCCCCGCCTGTAAAACTTGCAAATGGCTACAGTGGTATGTCCCATGGGTGGGGGGGGGGAAGGAGTGCACCAATCAGGGGTTTAAATAGTTTCCCGGGCTTTCAGAGGCCCTCCCCTGGGTATTTATAGCTGTGGTGCCTCCCTTTCCCCCCTCAATCTGCCCAGGACCCAGAGTTTTGCCCTCCCTCCCTTTTTGGATCTCTGTTTATTGTAAGTCACAGCTTGGCGGTAAGAAGACGGTGAAAACGGGGTCAACCCGGAGTAGACCTCCACACAGGACAGTGTGGCAGCACCTCTCGGGTTGGCAAGAAGCCAATCGGTGTCTTTGTTACAGTTTAATTGTTATTTATATAAGTAATTTTATAAATAAAGCTGTGGCCGATTCCCACCCACGGAAAAGTTAAATTGTTGTTGTGTCAGTTATTATTTAATTAATTATTGTAATAAGGGGGAGGGGTAGTTATAGCCGCTAGGTGCTAATTGGGTCTCAACAGTCATGATGAGTGATGCAGCTCTGGAGGTGACCTGAGTATATATGATGATGAGTAATTGCAGCTCTGGGGGTGACCTGAGTATATATGATGATGAGTGATGCAGCTCTGGAGGTGACCTGAGTATATATGATGAGTGATGCAGCTCTGGAGGTGACCTGAGTATATATGATGATAAGTGATGCAGCTCTGGAGGTGACCTGAGTATATATGATGAGTGATGCAGCTCTGGAGGTGACCTGAGTATATATGATGAGTGATGCAGCTCTGGGGGTGACCTGAGGATATATGATGATGAGTGATTGCAGCTCTGGGGGTGACCTGAGTACATGTGATGAGTGATGCAGCTCTGGGGGTGACCTGAGTATATATAATGAGTGATGCAGCTCTGGGGGTGACCTGAGTACATGTGATGAGTGATGCAGCTCTGGGGGTGACCTGAGTATATATAATGAGTGATGCAGCTCTGGGGGTGACCTGAGTATATATGATGAGTGATGCAGCTCTGGGGGTGACCTGAGTATATATAATGATGAGTGATGCAGCTCTGGGGGTGACCTGAGTATATATAATGAGTGATGCAGCTCTGGGGGTGACCTGAGTATGTATGATGATGAGTGATTGCAGCTCTGGGGGTGACCTGAGTAGAAGTGATGATGAGCGATGCAGCTCTGGGGGTCACCTGAGTATATATGATGAGTGATGCAGCTCGGGAGGTGACCTTAGTATATATGATGATGAGTGATGCAGCTCTGGAGGTGACCTGAGTATATATGATGAGTGATGCAGCTCTGGAGGTGACCTGAGTATGTATGATGATGAGTGATTGCAGCTCTGGGGGTGACCTGAGTAGAAGTGATGATGAGCGATGCAGCTCTGGGGGTCACCTGAGTATATATGATGAGTGATGCAGCTCGGGAGGTGACCTTAGTATATATGATGATGAGTGATGCAGCTCTGGAGGTGACCTGAGTATATATGATGAGTGATGCAGCTCTGGAGGTGACCTGAGTATATATGATGAGTGATGCAGCTCTGGAGGTGACCTGAGTATATATGATGAGTGATGCAGCTCTGGAGGTGACCTGAGTATATATAATGAGTGATGCAGCTCTGGGGGTGACCTGAGTATATATAATGAGTGATGCAGCTCTGGAGGTGACCTGAGTATATATGATGAGTGATGCAGCTCTGGGGGTGACCTGAGTATATATAATGATAAGTGATTGCAGCTCTGGGGGTGACCTGAGTATATATGATGAGTGATGCAGCTCTGGGGGTGACCTGAGTATATACAATGAGTGATGCAGCTCTGGGGGTGACCTGAGTATATATGATGAGTGATGCAGCTCTGGAGGTGACCTGAGTATATATGATGATGAGTGATGCAGCTCTGGAGGTGACCTGAGTATATATGATGATGAGTGATGCAGCTCTGGGGGTGACCTGAGTATATATATATGATGAGTGATGCAGCTCTGGAGGTGACCTGAGGATATATGATGAGTGATGCAGCTCTGGAGGTGACCTGAGTATATATGATGAGTGATGCAGCTCTGGAGGTGACCTGAGTATATATGATGAGTGATGCAGCTCTGGAGGTGACCTGAGTATATATGATGATGAGTGATGCAGCTCTGGAGGTGACCTGAGTATATATGATGATGAGTGATGCAGCTCTGGGGGTGACCTGAGTATATATATATGATGAGTGATGCAGCTCTGGAGGTGACCTGAGGATATATGATGAGTGATGCAGCTCTGGAGGTGACCTGAGTATATATGATGAGTGATGCAGCTCTGGAGGTGACCTGAGTATATATGATGATGAGTGATTGCAGCTCTGGGGGTGACCTGAGTATATATAATGAGTGATGCAGCTCTGGAGGTGACCTGAGTATATATAATGAGTGATGCAGCTCTGGAGGTGACCTGAGTATATATGATGAGTGATGCAGCTCTGGAGGTGACCTGAGTACATATGATGTGAGTGATTGCAGCTCTGGAGGTGACCTGAGTATATATGATGATGAGTGATGCAGCTCTGGGGGTGACCTGAGTATATATAATGAGTGATGCAGCTCTGGAGGTGACCTGAGTATATATAATGAGTGATGCAGCTCTGGAGGTGACCTGAGTATATATGATGATAAGTGATGCAGCTCTGGAGGTGACCTGAGTATATATGATGATAAGTGATGCAGCTCTGGGGGTGACCTGAGTATATATAATGAGTGATGCAGCTCTGGAGGTGACCTGAGTATATATGATGATAAGTGATGCAGCTCTGGGGGTGACCTGAGTATATATGATGATAAGTGATGCAGCTCTGGGGGTGACCTGAGTAAATATAATGAGTGATGCAGCTCTGGAGATGACCTGAGTATATATGATAAGTGATGCAGCTCTGGGGGTGACCTGAGTATATATGATGATGAGTGATTGCATCTCTGGAGGTGACCTGAGTATATATGATGAGTGATGCAGCTCTGGAGGTGACCTGAGTACATATGATGTGAGTGATTGCAGCTCTGGAGGTGACCTGAGTATATATGATGATGAGTGATGCAGGTCTGGGGGTGACCTGAGTATATATAATGAGTGATGCAGCTCTGGAGGTGACCTGAGTATATATGATGATAAGTGATGCAGCTCTGGGGGTGACCTGAGTATATATAATGAGTGATGCAGCTCTGGAGGTGACCTGAGTATATATGATGATAAGTGATGCAGCTCTGGGGGTGACCTGAGTATATATGATGATAAGTGATGCAGCTCTGGAGGTGACCTGAGTATATATGATGATAAGTGATGCAGCTCTGGGGGTGACCTGAGTATATATAATGAGTGATGCAGCTCTGGAGGTGACCTGAGTATATATGATGATAAGTGATGCAGCTCTGGGGGTGACCTGAGTATATATGATGATAAGTGATGCAGCTCTGGAGGTGACCTGAGTATATATGATGATAAGTGATGCAGCTCTGGGGGTGACCTGAGTATATATAATGAGTGATGCAGCTCTGGAGGTGACCTGAGTATATATGATGATAAGTGATGCAGCTCTGGGGGTGACCTGAGTATATATGATGATAAGTGATGCAGCTCTGGGGGTGACCTGAGTAAATATAATGAGTGATGCAGCTCTGGAGATGACCTGAGTATATATGATGATAAGTGATGCAGCTCTGGGGGTGACCTGAGTATATATGATGAGTGATGCAGCTCTGGAGGTGACCTGAGTATATATGATGATGAGTGATTGCATCTCTGGAGGTGACCTGAGTATATATGATGAGTGATGCAGCTCTGGAGGTGACCTGAGTACATATGATGTGAGTGATTGCAGCTCTGGAGGTGACCTGAGTATATATGATGATGAGTGATGCAGCTCTGGAGGTGACCTGAGTATATATGATGATAAGTGATGCAGCTCTGGAGGTGACCTGAGTATATATGATGATAAGTGATGCAGCTCTGGGGGTGACCTGAGTATATATAATGAGTGATGCAGCTCTGGAGGTGACCTGAGTATATATGATGATAAGTGATGCAGCTCTGGGGGTGACCTGAGTATATATGATGATAAGTGATGCAGCTCTGGGGGTGACCTGAGTATATATGATGAGTGATGCAGCTCTGGAGATGACCTGAGTATATATGATGATAAGTGATGCAGCTCTGGGGGTGACCTGAGTATATATGATGAGTGATGCAGCTCTGGAGATGACCTGAGTATATATGATGATAAGTGATGCAGCTCTGGGGGTGACCTGAGTATATATGATGATGAGTGATGCAGCTCTGGAGGTGACCTGAGTATATATAATGATGAGTGATGCAGCTCTGGGGTTGACCTGAGTATATATAATGAGTGATGCAGCTCTGGAGGTGACCTGAATATATATGATGATAAGTGATGCAGCTCTGGAGGTGACCTGAGTATATATAATGAGTGATGCAGCTCTGGAGGTGACCTGAGTATATATAATGAGTGATGCAGCTCTGGAGGTGACCTGAGTATATATGATGATAAGTGATGCAGCTCTGGGGGTGACCTGAGTATATATGATGATAAGTGATGCAGCTCTGGAGGTGACCTGAGTATATATAATGAGTGATGCAGCTCTGGAGGTGACCCGAGTATATATGATGATAAGTGATGCAGCTCTGGGGGTGACCTGAGTATAAAACCATCGCTCAGACTGAGTTGTTTGCGTTTACCTTCAAATTCAGTCCAATGGCAGAAAAAATGAAACTATTTATTCAGAAACACTGGTTTATCTTTCAAGATGATCCCGACCTACAAACCATTAGCCATCAGAAACCAGTCATCTCTTTTATAAGTGAAAACTATCGGCAGTTCCATCGTGCGCAGCAAGTTCACTGGGACAAATCCAAATGTAACTTGGTTACGAAGATCGCTCCCAGCAGGGAACTACTAGTGCGGCTCATGTGCTTGGTGCAGGTTTATGGATACGAATAAAGTCTCCGGCATCGGATCGTGTGTTGTAGAATCTAAAGCCTTGTGTAAAGTCTCCGGCATCGGATCGTGTGTTGTAGAATCTATAGCCTTGTGTAAAGTCTCCGGCATCGGATCGTGTGTTGTAGAATCTATAGCCTTGTGTAAAGTCTCCGGCATCGGATCGTGTGTTGTAGAATCTATAGCCTTGTGTAAAGTCTCCGGCATCGGATCGTGTGTTGTAGAATCTAAAGCCTTGTGTAAAGTCTCCGGCATCGGATCGTGTGTTGTAGAATCTATAGCCTTGTGTAAAGTCTCCGGCATCGGATCGTGTGTTGTAGAATCTATAGCCTTGTGTAAAGTCTCCGGCATCGGATCGTGTGTTGTAGAATCTATAGCCTTGTGTAAAGTCTCCGGCATCGGATCGTGTGTTGTAGAATCTAAAGCCTTGTGTAAAGTCTCCGGCATCGGATCGTGTGTTGTAGAATCTATAGCTTTGTGTAAAGTCTGCGGCATCGGATCGTGTGTTGTAGAATCTATAGCCTTGTGTAAAGTCTCCGGCATCGGATCGTGTGTTGTAGAATCTATAGCCTTGTGTAAAGTCTCCGGCATCGGATCGTGTGTTGTAGAATCTATAGCCTTGTGTAAAGTCGCCGGCATCGGATCGTGTGTTGTAGAATCTATAGCCTTGTGTAAAGTCTCCGGCATCGGATCTTGTGTTGTAGAATCTAAAGCCTTGTGTAAAGTCTCCGGCATCGGATCGTGTGTTGTAGAATCTAAAGCCTTGTGTAAAGTCTCCGGCATCGGATCGTGTGTTGTAGAATCTATAGCCTTGTGTAAAGTCTCCGGCATCGGATCGTGTGTTGTAGAATCTATAGCTTTGTGTAAAGTCTGCGGCATCGGATCGTGTGTTGTAGAATCTAAAGCCTTGTGTAAAGTCTCCGGCATCGGATCGTGTGTTGTAGAATCTAAAGCTTTGTGTAAAGTCTCCGGCATCGGATCGTGTGTTGTAGAATCTAAAGCCTTGTGTAAAGTCTCCGGCATCGTATCGTGTGTTGCAGAATCTAAAGCCTTGTGTAAAGTCTGCGGCATCGGATCGTGTGTTGTAGAATCTAAAGCCTTGTGTAAAGTCTCCGGCATCGGATCGTGTGTTGTAGAATCTAAAGCTTTGTGTAAAGTCTTCGGCATCGGATCGTGTGTTGTAGAATCTAAAGCCTTGTGTAAAGTCTCCGGCATCGGATTGTGTGTTGTAGAATCTAAAGCTTTGTGTAAAGTCTCCGGCATCGGATCGTGTGTTGTAGAATCTATAGCCTTGTGTAAAGTCTCCGGCATCGGATCGTGTGTTGTAGAATCTAAAGCCTTGTGTAAAGTCTCCGGCATCGGATCGTGTGTTGTAGAATCTAAAGCTTTGTGTAAAGTCTCCGGCATCGGATCGTGTGTTGTAGAATCTATAGCCTTGTGTAAAGTCTGCGGCATCGGATCGTGTGTTGTAGAATCTAAAGCCTTGTGTAAAGTCTCCGGCATCGGATCATGTGTTGTAGAATCTAAAGCCTTGTATAAAGTCTCCGGTATTGGATCGTGTGTTGTAGAATCTATAGCCTTGTGTAAAGTCTCCGGCATCGGATCATGTGTTGTAGAATCTATAGCCTTGTGTAAAGTCTCCGGCATCGGATCGTGTGTTGTAGAATCTAAAGCCTTGTATAAAGTCTCCGGCATCGGATCGTGTGTTGTAGAATCTATAGCCTTGTGTAAAGTCTCCGGCATCGGATCATGTGTTGTAGAATCTAAAGCCTTGTATAAAGTCTCCGGTATTGGATCGTGTGTTGTAGAATCTAAAGCCTTGTGTAAAGTCTCCGGCATCGGATCGTGTGTTGTAAAATCTAAAGCCTTGTGTAAAGTCTTCGGCATCGGATCGTGTGTTGTAGAATCTATAGCCTTGTGTAAAGTCTCCGGCATCGGATCGTGTGTTGTAGAATCTAAAGCCTTGTATAAAGTCTCCGGTATTGGATCGTGTGTTGTAGAATCTAAAGCCTTGTGTAAAGTCTCCGGCATCGGATCGTGTGTTGTAAAATCTAAAGCCTTGTGTAAAGTCTTCGGCATCGGATCGTGTGTTGTAGAATCTATAGCCTTGTGTAAAGTCTCCGGCATCGGATCGTTTGTTGTAGAATCTAAAGCCTTGTGTAAAGTCTCCGGCATCGGATCGTGTGTTGTAGAATCTATAGCTTTGTGTAAAGTCTCCGGCATCGGATCGTGTGTTGTAGAATCTAAAGCCTTGTGTAATGTCTCCGGCATCAGATCGTGTGTTGTAGGATCTATAGCTTTGTGTAAAGTCTCCGGCATCGGATCGTGTGTTGTAGAATCTATAGCCTTGTGTAAAGTCTGCGGCATCGGATCGTGTGTTGTAGAATCTAAAGCCTTGTGTAAAGTCTGGGGCATCAGATCGTGTGTTGTAGAATCTATAGCTTTGTGTAAAGTCTCCGGCATCGGATCGTGTGTTGTAGAATCTATAGCCTTGTGTAAAGTCTTCGGCATCGGATCGTGTGTTGTAGAATCTAAAGCCTTGTGTAAAGTCTCCAGCATCGGATCGTGTGTTGTAGAATCTTAAGCCTTGTGTAAAGTCTCTGGCATCGGATCGTGTGTTGTAGAATCTTAAGCCTTGTGTAAAGTCTCTGGCATCGGATCGTGTGTTGTAGAATCTAAAGCTTGTGTAAAGTCTCTGGCATCGGATCGTGTGTTGTAGAATCTAAAGCCTTGTGTAAAGTCTCCGGCATCGGATCATGTGTTGTAGAATCTAAAGCCTTGTGTAAAGTCTCCGGCATCGGATCGTGTGTTGTAGAATCTATAGCTTTGTGTAAAGTCTCCGGCATCGGATCATGTGTTGTAGAATCTAAAGCCTTGTGTAAAGTCTCCGGCATCGGATCGTGTGTTGTAGAATCTAAAGCCTTGTGTAAAGTCTCCGGCATCGGATCGTGTGTTGTAGAATCTAAAGCCTTGTGTAAAGTCTCCGGCATCGGATCGTGTGTTGTAGAATCTATAGCTTTGTGTAAAGTCTCCGGCATCGGATCGTGTGTTGTAGAATCTATAGCCTTGTGTAAAGTCTTCGGCATCGGATCGTGTGTTGTAGAATCTAAAGCCTTGTGTAAAGTCTCCAGCATCGGATCGTGTGTTGTAGAATCTTAAGCCTTGTGTAAAGTCTCTGGCATCGGATCATGTGTTGTAGAATCTAAAGCCTTGTGTAAAGTCTGCGGCATCGGATCGTGTGTTGTAGAATCTTAAGCCTTGTGTAAAGTCTCTGGCATCGGATCGTGTGTTGTAGAATCTTAAGCCTTGTGTAAAGTCTCTGGCATCGGATCGTGTGTTGTAGAATCTAAAGCCTTGTGTAAAGTCTTCGGCATCGGATCGTTTGTTGTAGAATCTAAAGCCTTGTGTAAAGTCTCCGGCATCGGATCGTGTGTTGTAGAATCTAAAGCCTTGTGTAAAGTCTGCGGCATCGGATCGTGTGTTGTAGAATCTTAAGCCTTGTGTAAAGTCTCCGGCATCGGATCGTGTGTTGTAGAATCTAAAGCCTTGTGTAAAGTCTCCGGCATCGGATCGTGTGTTGTAGAATCTAAAGCCTTGTGTAAAGTCTCCGGCATCGGATCATGTGTTGTAGAATCTAAAGCCTTGTGTAAAGTCTGCGGCATCGGATCGTGTGTTGTAGAATCTATAGCCTTGTGTAAAGTCTCCGGCATCGGATCATGTGTTGTAGAATCTAAAGCCTTGTGTAAAGTCTCCGGCATCGGATCGTGTGTTGTAGAATCTAAAGCCTTGTGTAAAGTCTCCGGTATTGGATCGTGTGTTGTAGAATCTATAGCCTTGTGTAAAGTCTCCGGCATCGGATCATGTGTTGTAGAATCTAAAGCCTTGTGTAAAGTCTCCGGCATCGGATCGTGTGTTGTAGAATCTATAGCCTTGTGTAAAGTCTCCGGCATCGGATCGTTTGTTGTAGAATCTAAAGCCTTGTGTAAAGTCTCCGGCATCGGATCGTGTGTTGTAGAATCTAAAGCTTTGTGTAAAGTCTCCGGCATCGGATCGTGTGTTGTAGAATCTATAGCCTTGTGTAAAGTCTCCGGCATCGGATCATGTGTTGTAGAATCTTAAGCCTTGTGTAAAGTCTCTGGCATCGGATCGTGTGTTGTAGAATCTTAAGCCTTGTGTAAAGTCTCTGGCATCGGATCGTGTG
This sequence comes from Hyla sarda, assembly GCF_029499605.1. Lineage (NCBI taxonomy): Eukaryota > Metazoa > Chordata > Amphibia > Anura > Hylidae > Hyla > Hyla sarda. Next base: position 145,952 of record NC_079192.1, read on the forward strand.
TTGTAGAATCTAAAGCCTTGTGTAAAGTCTTCGGCATCGGATCGTTTGTTGTAGAATCTAAAGCCTTGTGTAAAGTCTCCGGCATCGGATCGTGTGTTGTAGAATCTAAAGCCTTGTGTAAAGTCTGCGGCATCGGATCGTGTGTTGTAGAATCTTAAGCCTTGTGTAAAGTCTCCGGCATCGGATCGTGTGTTGTAGAATCTAAAGCCTTGTGTAAAGTCTCCGGCATCGGATCGTGTGTTGTAGAATCTAAAGCCTTGTGTAAAGTCTCCGGCATCGGATCATGTGTTGTAGAATCTAAAGCCTTGTGTAAAGTCTGCGGCATCGGATCGTGTGTTGTAGAATCTATAGCCTTGTGTAAAGTCTCCGGCATCGGATCATGTGTTGTAGAATCTAAAGCCTTGTGTAAAGTCTCCGGCATCGGATCGTGTGTTGTAGAATCTAAAGCCTTGTGTAAAGTCTCCGGTATTGGATCGTGTGTTGTAGAATCTATAGCCTTGTGTAAAGTCTCCGGCATCGGATCATGTGTTGTAGAATCTAAAGCCTTGTGTAAAGTCTCCGGCATCGGATCGTGTGTTGTAGAATCTATAGCCTTGTGTAAAGTCTCCGGCATCGGATCGTTTGTTGTAGAATCTAAAGCCTTGTGTAAAGTCTCCGGCATCGGATCGTGTGTTGTAGAATCTAAAGCTTTGTGTAAAGTCTCCGGCATCGGATCGTGTGTTGTAGAATCTATAGCCTTGTGTATGGGATAGTGTGTAAGTGTTTCTACATAGGATGCATTATTAGATCTCTAAACACTCGTTTTAGGGAACAAATGTATTCACTCAAGACTAAGAAGGGCTCGCCACGGTTCATAGCACTCGTCCAAGGTACATAACAATGATCCCTCTTGCTTGAAGATCTGCGGCATTGAAAGGGTGTTCCCCACTGAGGACATTGAGAAACGAAAGCGAGATGGATCGTTTACACCGGAGCATTGGCCAATCTCGGCTTGAATGATCGCTCTGATCTTAGAATATTTATATAAATAAGAAAGCGATGGCGTTTCATGTTTGTAATCATTTTCTAATGTTGTTCATCTCTGTGGCTGTTCACATGATGCATCTGTGTCACGTGGGTCGAATACTTTTTTACCTCCCCTCACACAGGTGCAGCGTGTAGTCTGATGAAACAGACAATCATGTGACACAAACGCAGTAATCGCAGCGCCGCCCAGGCGTCTGACCCCGTCTTACTGGTGAATTTTTATGCATTGAATACACAAGAATAAAGCTTTGGAACAGGGATTTGGTGAGTGGCCTCTTATCCTTCTTCACTTGTTTGCTACAGCGCGTACCTGCATTTCTATGCTTGAGATTGAGCAACTCCTCCACCGGTTCACCTGATTCACCCCTACACATAGCTGGACTGCCCGGTACTCACCATTCAGGATCCTGGTTGTGCCGACCGCTGTCTCTTCCTTTATCATTGAGTATATATGATGAGTGATGCAGTTCTGGGGGTGACCTGAGTATATATAATGAGTGATTGCAGCTCTGGGGGTGACCTGAGTATATATATATAATGAGTGATGCAGCTCTGGGGGTGACCTGAGTATATATGATGAGTGATGCAGCTCTGGGGGTGACCTGAGTATATATGATGAGTGATTGCAGCTCTGGAGGTGACCTGAGTATATATGATGAGTGATGCAGCTCTGGAGGTGACCTGAGTATATATGATGAGTGATGCAGCTCTGGAGGTGACCTGAGTATATATGATGAGTGATGCAGCTCTGGGGGTGACCTGAGTATATATGATGAGTGATGCAGCTCTGGAGGTGACCTGAGTATATATGATGATGAGTGATGCAGCTCTGGAGGTGACCTGAGTATATATGATGAGTGATGCAGCTCTGGGGGTGACCTGAGTATATATAATGAGTGATTGCAGCTCTGGGGGTGACCTGAGTATATATGATGAGTGATGCAGCTCTGGGGGTGACCTGAGTATATATAATGAGTGATTGCAGCTCTGGGGGTGACCTGAGTATATATGATGAGTGATGCAGCTCTGGAGGTGACCTGAGTATATATGATGAGTGATGCAGCTCTGGGGGTGACCTGAGTATATATGATGAGTGATGCAGCTCTGGAGGTGACCTGAGTATATATGATGAGTGATGCAGCTCTGGAGGTGACCTGAGTATATATGATGAGTGATGCAGCTCTGGGGGTGACCTGAGTATTTATGATGAGTGATGCAGCTCTGGAGGTGACCTGAGTATATATGATGAGTGATGCAGCTCTGGAGGTGACCTGAGTATATATGATGAGTGATGCAGCTCTGGGGGTGACCTGAGTATTTATGATGAGTGATGCAGCTCTGTAGGTGACCTGAGTATATTGGAGGGGCAAGCTGTGCATAACTAGCTTGCCCCCTGTCTGGTGAGCAGTTAAGGGGTTAAGAAATGTACAGGCAAGGTTTTTAGCCCCCTCCCCCGCCTGTAAAACTTGCAAATGGCTACAGTGGTATGTCCCATGGGTGGGGGGGGGGAAGGAGTGCACCAATCAGGGGTTTAATAGTTTCCCGGGCTTTCAGGGGCCCTCCCCTGGGTATTTATAGCTGTGGTGCCTCCCTTTCCCCCCTCAATCTGCCCAGGACCCAGAGTTTTGCCCTCCCTCCCTTTTTGGATCTCTGTTTATTGTAAGTCACAGCTTGGCGGTAAGAAGACGGTGAAAACGGGGTCAACCCGGAGTAGACCTCCACACAGGACAGTGTGGCAGCACCTCTCGGGTTGGCAAGAAGCCAATCGGTGTCTTTGTTACAGTTTAATTGTTATTTATATAAGTAATTTTATAAATAAAGCTGTGGCCGATTCCCACCCACGGAAAAGTTAAATTGTTGTTGTGTCAGTTATTATTTAATTAATTATTGTAATAAGGGGGAGGGGTAGTTATAGCCGCTAGGTGCTAATTGGGTCTCAACAGTCATGATGAGTGATGCAGCTCTGGAGGTGACCTGAGTATATATGATGATGAGTAATTGCAGCTCTGGGGGTGACCTGAGTATATATGATGATGAGTGATGCAGCTCTGGGGGTGACCTGAGTATATATAATGATGAGTGATGCAGCTCTGGGGGTGACCTGAGGATATATGATGATGAGTGATGCAGCTCTGGAGGTGACCTGAGTATATATGATGATGAGTAATTGCAGCTCTGGGGGTGACCTGAGTATATATGATGATGAGTGATGCAGCTCTGGGGGTGACCTGAGTATATATAATGATGAGTGATGCAGCTCTGGAGGTGACCTGAGTATATATGATGAGTGATGCAGCTCTGGAGGTGACCTGAGTATATATAATGATGAGTGATGCAGCTCTGGGGGTGACCTGAGTATATATGATGATGAGTGATGCAGCTCTGGGGGTGACCTGAGTATATACAATGAGTGTTTGCAGCTCTGGGGGTGACCTGAGTATATATATGATGAGTGGTGCAGCTCTGGAGGTGACCTGAGTATATATAATGATGAGTGATGCAGCTCTGGAGGTGCCCTGAGTATATATAATGATGAGTGATGCAGCTCTGGGGGTGACCTGAGTATATATGATGATGAGTGATGCAGCTCTGGGGGTGACCTGAGTATATACAATGAGTGTTTGCAGCTCTGGGGGTGACCTGAGTATATATATGATGAGTGGTGCAGCTCTGGAGGTGACCTGAGTATATATGATGATGAGTGATGCAGCTCTGGGGGTGACCTGAGGATATATGATGATGAGTGATTGCAGCTCTGGAGGTGACCTGAGGATATATGATGATGAGTGATTGCAGCTCTGGGGGTGACCTGAGTATATACAATGAGTGTTTGCAGCTCTGGGGGTGACCTGAGGGACTATGTCACCTACTGTAGCAGGGTCTTTGCAGCGGTCAGGCTGATGGGCTGAGCCGGGATGTCCGGGAGCCCCGAGGATCGGAAGGACGGAAACTGAGTGTGATTGAAGGACGGGAACCCCGGAGTATTGGGGTCTCCAGTGCCAAAGTGAACCTGGGGGGAGAGAAAAGGAACATGTCAGTCAGGACAGGAGAGATACTCTGCAGGGTCTATAAGAATGTGTACGGGAGAGATACTCTGCAGGGTCTATAAGAAGGTGTACAGGAGAGATACTCTGCAGGGTCTATAAGAAGGAGTACGGGAGAGATACTCTGCAGGGTCTATAAGAAGGTGTACGGGAGAGATACTCTGCAGGGTCTATAAGAAGGAGTACGGGAGAGATACTCTGCAGGGTCTATAAGAAGGTGTACAGGAGAGATACTCTGCAGGGTCTATAAGAAGGTATACAGGAGAGATACTCTGCAGGTTCTATAAGAAGGTGTACAGGAGAGATACTCTGCAGGGTCTATAAGAAGGTGTACGGGAGAGATACTCTGCAGGGTCTATAAGAAGGAGTACAGGAGAGATACTCTGCAGGGTCTATAAGAAGGAGTACGGGAGAGATACTCTGCAGGGTCTATAAGAAGGAGTACGGGAGAGATACTCTGCAGGGTCTATAAGAAGGAGTACGGGAGAGATACTCTGCAGGGTCTATAAGAATGTGTACGGGAGAGATACTCTGCAGGGTCTATAAGAAGGAGTACGGGAGAGATACTCTGCAGGGTCTATAAGAAGGTGTACGGGAGAGATACTCTGCAGGGTCTATAAGAAGGAGTACGGGAGAGATACTCTGCAGGGTCTATAAGAAGGAGTACGGGAGAGATACTCTGCAGGGTCTATAAGAATGTGTACGGGAGAGATACTCTGCAGGGTCTATAAGAAGGTGTACAGGAGAGATACTCTGCAGGGTCTATAAGAAGGAGTACGGGAGAGATACTCTGCAGGGTCTATAAGAAGGTGTACGGGAGAGATACTCTGCAGGGTCTATAAGAAGGTGTACAGGAGAGATACTCTGCAGGGTCTATAAGAAGGTGTACAGGAGAGATACTCTGCAGGGTCTATATGAAGGTGTACAGGAGAGATACTCTGCAGGGTCTATAAGAAGGTATACAGGAGAGATACTCTGCAGGGTCTATAAGAAGGTGTACGGGAGAGATACTCTGCAGGGTCTATAAGAAGGTGTACGGGAGAGATACTCTGCAGGGTCTATAAGAAGGTATACAGGAGAGATACTCTGCAAGGTCTATATGAAGGTGTACAGGAGAGATACTCTGCAGGGTCTATAAGAAGGTATACAGGAGAGATACTCTGCAGGGTCTATATGAAGGTGTACAGGAGAGATACTCTGCAGGGTCTATAAGAAGGTATACAGGAGAGATACTCTGCAGGGTCTATATGAAGGTGTACAGGAGAGATACTCTGCAGGGTCTATAAGAAGGTATACAGGAGAGATACTCTGCAGGGTCTATATGAAGGTGTACAGGAGAGATACTCTGCAGGGTCTATAAGAACAGGGGTAATACTCTGCAGGAGAGGACCTGTAGGTTGTACAGAGGAGAGATGCTCTGCGGAGTCTTCATTACTCACATGTCCGTATACAGGTTTCTCTCCATATTCTGGAAATATTAGGACCCCGATGGCCCCGGCCCCCTGAGCATTATAGACCTGAGGAGAGAGGTATACAGGTTATATATGTGGCCCCCGGTTATATACAGGTTATATATGTGGCCCCCGGTTATATACAGGTTATATATGTGGCCCCCGGTTATATACAGGTTATATCTGTGGCCCCCGGTTATATACAGGTTATATATGTGGCCCCCGGTTATATACAGGTTATATCTGTGGCCCCCGGTTATATACAGGTTATATATGTGGCCCCCGGTTATATACAGGTTATATCTGTGGCCCCCGGTTATATACAGGTTATATATGTGGCCCCCGGTTATATACAGGTTATATCTGTGGCCCCCGGTTATATACAGGTTATATCTGTGGCCCCCGGTTATATACAGGTTATATATGTGGCCCCCGGTTATATACAGGTTATATCTGTGGCCCCCGGTTATATACAGGTTATATATGTGGCCCCCGGTTATATACAGGTTATATCTGTGGCCCCCGGTTATATACAGGTTATATCTGTGGCCCCCGGTTATATACAGGTTATATATGTGGCCCCCGGTTATATACAGGTTATATCTGTGGCCCCCGGTTATATACAGGTTATATATGTGGCCCCCGGTTATATACAGGTTATATCTGTGGCCCCCGGTTATATACAGGTTATATCTGTGGCCCCCGGTTATATACAGTGATATCTGTGGCCCCCGGTTATATACAGTGATATCTGTGGCCCCCGGTTATATACAGGTTATATCTGTGGCCCCCGGTTATATACAGGTTATATATGTGGCCCCCGGTTATATACAGGTTATATCTGTGGCCCCCGGTTATATACAGGTTATATATGTGGCCCCCGGTTATATACAGGTTATATATGTGGCCCCCGGTTATATACAGGTTATATCTGTGGCCCCCGGTTATATACAGGTTATATATGTGGCCCCCGGTTATATACAGGTTATATATGTGGCCCCCGGTTATATACAGGTTATATCTGTGGCCCCCGGTTATATACAGGTTATATATGTGGCCCCCGGTTATATACAGGTTATATATGTGGCCCCCGGTTATATACAGGTTATATCTGTGGCCCCCGGTTATATACAGGTTATATCTGTGGCCCCCCGGTTATATACAGGTTATATCTGTGGCCCCCCGGTTATATACAGGTTATATCTGTGGCCCCCCGGTTATATACAGGTTATATCTGTGGCCCCCCGGTTATATACAGGTTATATCTGTGGCCCCCCGGTTATATACAGGTTATATCTGTGGCCCCCCGGTTATATACAGGTTATATCTGTGGCCCCCCGGTTATATACAGGTTATATCTGTGGCCCCCCGGTTATATACAGGTTATATCTGTGGCCCCCCGGTTATATACAGGTTATATCTGTGGCCCCCCGGTTATATACAGGTTATATCTGTGGCCCCCCGGTTATATACAGGTTATATCTGTGGCCCCCCGGTTATATACAGGTTATATCTGTGGCCCCCCGGTTATATACAGGTTATATCTGTGGCCCCCCGGTTATATACAGGTTATATCTGTGGCCCCCCGGTTATATACAGGTTATATCTGTGGCCCCCCGGTTATATACAGGTTATATCTGTGGCCCCCCGGTTATATACAGGTTATATCTGTGGCCCCCCGGTTATATACAGGTTATATCTGTGGCCCCCCGGTTATATACAGGTTATATCTGTGGCCCCCCGGTTATATACAGGTTATATCTGTGGCCCCCCGGTTATATACAGGTTATATCTGTGGCCCCCCGGTTATATACAGGTTATATCTGTGGCCCCCCGGTTATATACAGGTTATATCTGTGGCCCCCGGTTATATACAGGTTATATCTGTGGCCCCCGGTTATATACAGGTTATATCTGTGGCCCCCGGTTATATACAGGTTATATCTGTGGCCCCCGGTTATATACAGGTTATATCTGTGGCCCCCGGTTATATACAGGTTATATCTGTGGCCCCCGGTTATATACAGGTTATATCTGTGGCCCCCGGTTATATACAGGTTATATCTGTGGCCCCCGGTTATATACAGGTTATATCTGTGGCCCCCGGTTATATACAGGTTATATCTGTGGCCCCCGGTTATATACAGGTTATATCTGTGGCCCCCGGTTATATACAGGTTATATCTGTGGCCCCCGGTTATATCTGTGGCCCCCGGTTATATCTGTGGCCCCCGGTTATATACAGGTTATATCTGTGGCCCCCGGTTATATACAGGTTATATCTGTGGCCCCCGGTTATATACAGGTTATATCTGTGGCCCCCGGTTATATCTGTGGCCCCCGGTTATATACAGGTTATATCTGTGGCCCCCGGTTATATACAGGTTATATCTGTGGCCCCCGGTTATATACAGGTTATATCTGTGGCCCCCGGTTATATACAGGTTATATCTGTGGCCCCCGGTTATATACAGGTTATATCTGTGGCCCCCGGTTATATACAGGTTATATCTGTGGCCCCCGGTTATATACAGGTTATATCTGTGGCCCCCGGTTATATACAGGTTATATCTGTGGCCCCCGGTTATATACAGGTTATATCTGTGGCCCCCGGTTATATACAGGTTATATCTGTGGCCCCCGGTTATATACAGGTTATATCTGTGGCCCCCGGTTATATACAGGTTATATCTGTGGCCCCCGGTTATATACAGGTTATATCTGTGGCCCCCGGTTATATACAGGTTATATCTGTGGCCCCCGGTTATATACAGGTTATATCTGTGGCCCCCGGTTATATACAGGTTATATCTGTGGCCCCCGGTTATATACAGGTTATATCTGTGGCCCCCGGTTATATACAGGTTATATCTGTGGCCCCCGGTTATATACAGGTTATATCTGTGGCCCCCGGTTATATACAGGTTATATCTGTGGCCCCCGGTTATATACAGGTTATATCTGTGGCCCCCGGTTATATACAGGTTATATCTGTGGCCCCCGGTTATATACAGGTTATATCTGTGGCCCCCCGGTTATATACAGGTTATATCTGTGGCCCCCCGGTTATATACAGGTTATATCTGTGGCCCCCCGGTTATATACAGGTTATATCTGTGGCCCCCCGGTTATATACAGGTTATATCTGTGGCCCCCCGGTTATATACAGGTTATATCTGTGGCCCCCCGGTTATATACAGGTTATATCTGTGGCCCCCCGGTTATATACAGGTTATATCTGTGGCCCCCCGGTTATATACAGGTTATATCTGTGGCCCCCCGGTTATATACAGGTTATATCTGTGGCCCCCCGGTTATATACAGGTTATATCTGTGGCCCCCCGGTTATATACAGGTTATATCTGTGGCCCCCCGGTTATATACAGGTTATATCTGTGGCCCCCCGGTTATATACAGGTTATATCTGTGGCCCCCCGGTTATATACAGGTTATATCTGTGGCCCCCCGGTTATATACAGGTTATATCTGTGGCCCCCCGGTTATATACAGGTTATATCTGTGGCCCCCCGGTTATATACAGGTTATATCTGTGGCCCCCCGGTTATATACAGGTTATATCTGTGGCCCCCCGGTTATATACAGGTTATATCTGTGGCCCCCCGGTTATATACAGGTTATATCTGTGGCCCCCCGGTTATATACAGGTTATATCTGTGGCCCCCCGGTTATATACAGGTTATATCTGTGGCCCCCCGGTTATATACAGGTTATATCTGTGGCCCCCCGGTTATATACAGGTTATATCTGTGGCCCCCCGGTTATATACAGGTTATATCTGTGGCCCCCCGGTTATATACAGGTTATATCTGTGGCCCCCCGGTTATATACAGGTTATATCTGTGGCCCCCCGGTTATATACAGGTTATATCTGTGGCCCCCCGGTTTTCCTTATCGTCCCAAGGCAGCACACAGATGGGATATTTCATCCCCCAGTCTCCAACCTAGGACCGTCCACCTAGCAAGATAATTAAGAAATTAGCATAGTTAATTGCTGACCTGATAAGAACCCCCTCCTACAGATCACACCTGTGTTTAATTTTGTCCTCATTCCACCAGGAGATGTTCCACCTTCTCCTTCTACCTGTGGTTTTCCCTTTGTTTTGGATGTTTCTGGACTTACAGATCTTCTGATCAGCCTTGCGGGGTCCTGGCTGCAACGCAATTAAGTGCCGGTGCAGTATCCTGGCCATGACCTGGTCTCAGAGTATATTTTGAGCTTTATGCTTTACCAGTGCGGGGTCCTGGTAATACCTGTGCCAGTGTCCTGATATGAGCCATAAGCCAGCGCGGGGTCCTGGCCGACTCATACTGGTTCCGAGATGTTCCGTGTGCCCATCGCTTATCTCAGCCCTGCGGGGTCTTGGCTGCAACTTTTTGAAGTAAGTATTTGCCAGTGCGGGGTCCTGGCTGTTCCCTGCCATCAAATTTTTCCTGCTGGTGCAGTATCCTGGCAGAGGCAGATGGCAGGGATATGACCGGTGCAAGGTCCCGGTTTGAGGTAATGATGGATGATTAAATATTTAGGTAACCAGTGCAGTATCCTGGATAAATCATTCTGAACCTTTGGCTGATGTCATATTCCAGCCCTGTTTTGCCCTTCTATTATGCTGGTGAAGTATCCTGGCTGGGCTCCCTATACCTGACTGCCGGTGGAGTATCCTGGCGTATCGGTACCTTGCTTATGCCGGTAGAGTATCCTGGCGTATCGGTATCTTGCTTATGCCGGTGGAGTATCCTGGCGTGACGGTCCGGTCTGTCATCACTTCGGATGTCTGGATCTGGTCTGCTCCACAGTATATCCGGTGCTGGGTCCTGGTGAAGACTGGAAATCTCCATGAGGAGCAAATGTTTCCTACACTTGCTGGCATCAGGTATGTTTCACGCTTAGGGGTTCCCTGGCATTAATAACATTACCCATCACATGGTCCTGCCAGCAGATATGTCCTTAAACCCTTTGCAGATTTCTCTGACCAGAATTATGGCTATAGCCGCTGTATTTGCTTAAATGATGTGCACAATGGGTTGTACATTGTGTCTATCTTGCTGTTCTGCAAATCCATCATGAGAATCATGGCGACCGTCTTTTGCGCTGCATTCTGGTAAATTGTATGCAGTGACGTCGCTTCAGGAATAAAGATAAGTATCTTATCTATACTGTTGTAAGACATTTAGACTGCACAAGGCCTGTAATGCCTGTGGATACACTCTTGCTCTCTGTTGTCAGCCATCCAGTCTGTGTATAGCCTGTGGTACTTGTTGTTACAGGCTATTGTTCTCTGTTGTCAGCCATACAGTCTGTATATAGCCTGTAGTGCTTGATGATACAAGCTATTCTCTGTGGTCATCCATCCAATCTGTATATGGCCTGTAGTGCTTGTTGGTTCAAAATATTGCTCTCTGTGGTCAGCCATACAGTCTGTATAAAGCCTATTGTGCTTGTTACAAGCTATTGCTCGCTGTTTTCAGCCATTAAACTGCATAGGCCTGTAGTGCTTGTTGATACAAGCTTTTGCTCTCTGTTGTCAGCCATCCAATCTGTATATGGCCTGTTGTGCTTGCTACAGGCTATTGCTCTCTGTTCGGCCATATAGTCTGCTTAAACCTGCAGTGCTTGCTATTGTTCCCTGTTATCAGCCATCCAGTCTGTATATTAGATGTATGGCTGGGTGTTGCGGGGCTTGGCCCCTGACATGCCGGGACGGCCTTTGTCTGTCTAGGTGTTCTGGGAGTTGTGGACACAAGCTGTTGCGCTCTGTTTTAGGCCGTGTAATCTGGTGGCCGTGGTGACTCTGGGTGTTACGGGGCTGTGGCTCCTTGCATAACAGGATGGCCTTTGTCTGTCTGGGTGTGCTTGGAGTCGTGGTTTTTGGCATCTGGGGACACTGATATAGTCTGTATAGAGCCTGTTATACTTGTGAATACAAGTTATTGTTCTGTTAACCATATTGTCTGCATGTATGGTGTGTGTGTGTGTGTGTGTGTGTATATATATATATATATATATATATATATATATATATATATATATATATATGCTGTAGATACAAGCTGTTGCTCAGCCATATAGTCTGCAGGTATCATTTATCCTGTTATGATATGTAGTGCTTGTATCCATATAGTCCTTATGTAGCATGTAACCTATGCATATAATATGTAGTGCTTGTATCCATATAGTCTGTATGTACCTGTATATAATATGTAGTGCTTGTATCCATATAGTCTGTATGTACCTGTATATAATATGTAGTGCTTGTATCCATATAGTCTGTATGTACCTGTATATAATATGTAGTGCTTGTATCCATATAGTCTGTATGTAGCATGTACCTGTGTATATAGCTACTGCTCTCTGGTAGCAATCTAGTCGGCATGAAGTCTGTTGTGCCTGACATAGTCTTCATAGTCTGTATTACTGTGGTGAATACAACCTGTGGCTCGCTATACGCCCTGTGAATACGACCTATTGTTCACTTTAATCATATAGGCTGTATTAACCCTATAGTGCCTATGAATACAACCCTTTCCCTGTGGTCAGTCTTATAGTCTGCATAGAAAGTGTAGATCTTGTAAATTCAAGCTGCTCCTGTTGTCAGCTATATATTTGGGTGAAGGTTGTAGTACTTAGATATACAGATTGTTACTCTGTTATCAGCCTTGTTTAGAGGGGTATTTTCCTTACTCTTTAGTTCGGCTTTGTTGCCTATCTATGTTGCAGATAACGTCTAACCGCACATTATAGATATATATATATATATATATATATATATATATATATATATATATATATACGCCCTGTATACTGTCTTATGGGTCATTTCTTGTGTATAGGGCCCTGGGTCAGGGTCTCTTATTTTTATAGCTGGACCTGGCACCAATATGTTTCTACCACCATCTGCTCTGGTGGTTCTGTGGTTGTCATCTCTATCATGTACTAATATATATTTTTCTCTTACAGATGTCAGGCCCTTCAGATGGAGCCTCTGTGTAAGAATACATAGGTCTGATCCGTGTAATATGCCAGAAATCTTCTTCCTGCTCATCTTTGGCTCTGGTGTTGCAGATCTGTTAATAGATGTCATTACATTATAGGCATCTAACTAAAGTAGATTCCTTTCCATGGGATTAACATCAAGCAGATGACTTATACATTATCAGTTAAAGCTTCAGCTTCTAGTTTGGCACATGACAGTCAACATGATAGTAGATATTCACATCTTTAAATATAGACTTTACTGTTCTAAACGATTTATTCGTCTTCTCTTTGTTCCAGGTCCATTCTTGAAGGAAGAAGTTTTAATGGTTTCCATAAGATCTGTCTCCTTAACTCAAGGATCAGGCTTGTTGTCCACGTGGTGCTCATCTCCACAGAGTCTTAAGCTCTTTGTTGTCTTGTCTCTGGTCCAATGATATTCTGAAATGTCTATTGGGATAGTAGCAGATCTGTCTCCAGATGGCTCATGTGGTGCTGTACTCTAAGCATGGCGGTTTACAAGCAGTAATTCTTCTTCTTTTCCAGAAGGTTCATAGTTTAATTCTTTACTTTTATCACCAGAATAATTCCAACCATCAACTCCGGGTCTCTTGTTGAGGATTGCGGATTGAGTGTCTTTTCTACTGAGGAGACGTTCACCATCTCACTTCTGCTACATGATTGTGTTTTGGACAAAGAGCCACTTCAGAGATAATCAACAGGAGATCCTCCGGTCCGGTTGTCGGTTTTCCTTCTAGCTTCTGGCATAATGAAAGGTGGTAATTTTTAGTACGCCATCTTCATATCAAAGTTGATCTCTAAAGAGAATACATTCCGCACTGGACATGTGGCGGACTTTGTAGCAGTTTGACCGTATCAAAGAAATCTAGTCCTGATGATGATCCACAAGAAAACAACAACCAGTACATACTACAAGTCTATTAGGATTCAGCAAAGTTTATCCTAGAATCTTAAAGCCACATAATAGTTTTAATGTGAGAGAAGAGACTATACCATCAAAGTGTGACTCGAACCTCTTCTTGTTAACTTCTTGTTAACTAGAAGATCCGGAAATACTCTGGTACCTCAGAGTTCATCAGAGAGATTGTACCTCCACAGGATGCTGATCTACCAGGACGAGATGTTCTCTGCTAGTGAAATAGTTTCTATCAATCTTCTTCATGAGGATAGAAGAAATTGTCGTTTTCCTTCATATATCCATGGCCGCTGGCCCTGAACTGTACCTGAAGGCTCGTATTGCAGAACAGTAGAGGAATAATCTGTATTGGATAGTAAGAGGCTCTCGCCTTGTCCTAAACAAAGTGTTGTCTAGCTGAGATCTGCAAATGTTTTGTCCTTCCAGGCCACAAGAGCTTGAAGTTCATAAATCTGAGGTGGAGTTGGGTTCTTCCATCTCGTGATTTGGAGCAAAAAGAGAATTTTTCCTTGTAGTTTCTTCAGTCTCTTCTACCAGTTCAACTTCCTCCTGATAAGCACAGAGGGTCCAAATTTTGAGTCTGTAATGCAGCCTCCTGGTCCATACTGCTATCCTGTGTCAAAGTATAGGCTAGTAATTCAGCCTTTGAGATTGTAGTCCTTTTGGGAATTACCCTCCCATTGGGTTTCTATGTAAGATCCCATCTGTGTGCTGCCTTGGGACGATAAGGAAAAACAAAATTGTTCTTACCTGTAATTTTGATTTCCTTGAGTCCCAAGGCAGCACACCAATACCCTCCCAATACTATTTTTTTCTGTAATTCGTCTCTATTTTATTAACACAGGTGTGATCTGTAGGAGGGGGTTCTTATCAGGTCAGCAATTAACTATGCTAATTTCTTAATTATCTTGCTAGGTGGACGGTCCTAGGTTGGAGACTGGGGGATGAAATATCCCATCTGTGTGCTGCCTTGGGACTCAAGGAAATCAAAATTACAGGTAAGAACAATTTTGTTTATATACAGGTTATATCTGTGGCCCCCCGGTTATATACAGGTTATATCTGTGGCCCCCCGGTTATATACAGGTTATATCTGTGGCCCCCCGGTTATATACAGGTTATATCTGTGGCCCCCCGGTTATATACAGGTTATATCTGTGGCCCCCCGGTTATATACAGGTTATATCTGTGGCCCCCGGTTACATACAGGTTATATCTGTGGCCCCCCGGTTATATACAGGTTATATCTGTGGCCCCCCGGTTATATACAGGTTATATCTGTGGCCCCCCGGTTATATACAGGTTATATCTGTGGCCCCCCGGTTATATACAGGTTATATCTGTGGCCCCCCGGTTATATACAGGTTATATCTGTGGCCCCCCGGTTATATACAGGTTATATCTGTGGCCCCCCGGTTATATACAGGTTATATCTGTGGCCCCCCGGTTATATACAGGTTATATCTGTGGCCCCCCCGGTTATATACAGGTTATATCTGTGGCCCCCCGGTTATATACAGGTTATATCTGTGGCCCCCCGGTTATATACAGGTTATATCTGTGGCCCCCCGGTTATATACAGGTTATATCTGTGGCCCCCCGGTTATATACAGGTTATATCTGTGGCCCCCCGGTTATATACAGGTTATATCTGTGGCCCCCCGGTTATATACAGGTTATATCTGTGGCCCCCCGGTTATATACAGGTTATATCTGTGGCCCCCCGGTTATATACAGGTTATATCTGTGGCCCCCCGGTTATATACAGGTTATATCTGTGGCCCCCCGGTTATATACAGGTTATATCTGTGGCCCCCCGGTTATATACAGGTTATATCTGTGGCCCCCCGGTTATATACAGGTTATATCTGTGGCCCCCCGGTTATATACAGGTTATATCTGTGGCCCCCCGGTTATATACAGGTTATATCTGTGGCCCCCCGGTTATATACAGGTTATATCTGTGGCCCCCCGGTTATATACAGGTTATATCTGTGGCCCCCCGGTTATATACAGGTTATATCTGTGGCCCCCCGGTTATATACAGGTTATATCTGTGGCCCCCCGGTTATATACAGGTTATATCTGTGGCCCCCCGGTTATATACAGGTTATATCTGTGGCCCCCCGGTTATATACAGGTTATATCTGTGGCCCCCCGGTTATATACAGGTTATATCTGTGGCCCCCCGGTTATATACAGGTTATATCTGTGGCCCCCCGGTTATATACAGGTTATATCTGTGGCCCCCCGGTTATATACAGGTTATATCTGTGGCCCCCCGGTTATATACAGGTTATATCTGTGGCCCCCCGGTTATATACAGGTTATATCTGTGGCCCCCCGGTTATATACAGGTTATATCTGTGGCCCCCCGGTTATATACAGGTTATATCTGTGGCCCCCCGGTTATATACAGGTTATATCTGTGGCCCCCCGGTTATATACAGGTTATATCTGTGGCCCCCCGGTTATATACAGGTTATATCTGTGGCCCCCCGGTTATATACAGGTTATATCTGTGGCCCCCCGGTTATATACAGGTTATATCTGTGGCCCCCGGTTATATACAGGTTATATCTGTGGCCCCCGGTTATATACAGGTTATATCTGTGGCCCCCGGTTATATCTGTGGCCCCCGGTTATATCTGTGGCCCCCGGTTATATACAGGTTATATCTGTGGCCCCCGGTTATATACAGGTTATATCTGTGGCCCCCGGTTATATCTGTGGCCCCCGGTTATATACAGGTTATATCTGTGGCCCCCGGTTATATCTGTGGCCCCCGGTTATATACAGGTTATATCTGTGGCCCCCGGTTATATCTGTGGCCCCCGGTTATATACAGGTTATATCTGTGGCCCCCGGTTATATACAGGTTATATCTGTGGCCCCCGGTTATATACAGGTTATATCTGTGGCCCCCGGTTATATACAGGTTATATCTGTGGCCCCCGGTTATATACAGGTTATATCTGTGGCCCCCGGTTATATACAGGTTATATCTGTGGCCCCCGGTTATATACAGGTTATATCTGTGGCCCCCGGTTTTATATCTGTGGCCCCCGGTTATATACAGGTTATATCTGTGGCCCCCGGT